>NW_023494377.1:6606163-6880477 GCF_011100635.1 Trichosurus vulpecula
TACTTATGTAAGAGGGGGCTAAAAAACAAAGACACGGAAATGTAAAGGGGAAGTACTATAGATGCAAAGTAGAAATTCTCCCCCTAGAAAGGGTGGGAGGCTTGAACACCCTTTATACGAGGAGGCTCTGAGAGGGTCAAAGGGAAGAAGCTTCTGCTGATTGTTAGCTAAAAGTTGTCACCCTAGCTGAACAAGCTCTGTAATACTCCCGCTGAAAAGACCACAGTACCACCCAACCAAGCCAGTGACCTCAGATGTAAAAAGACTGCAGCTGCTCATTGAAGAACAAGAGAATTAGATTGACCACTACAGCAGAGACGTCCTACCCTGAGAAGGGTCCAGTGACTGAGTAACCTGGCCAACCCAGCCCGGGAGAAGCTACCCAACAGCAGAACAGTCTATGTGGCCAGCCTCTGGCCAGTGGTCTTCCTGGCACTACATGGAAGCATGGCCTGTCAGACAGCCCAGATAAACAGCAGAATGACTTGTAACAAACTTCATGAGGACCCTCTGGTGGGGAGAAAATGGATATCAAAATCCTGCAGTTCTAGAGTTGTGAGCTGCCTTGAGCAGGTATGTTGGCTATACATGTACCTCACTACTATTACACTTCAAGTTTACTCTTCCTTCACACTGGACTCTGGGTGTATTTGTAGGCAGGCACTCTGGGCATATTTGCCCTTAATGTTGGGGAAAATCCTTTGTAACTACTGTTCTTACAAGCATTTGAGTAAATGCCTTTGCTAAAGAATTGAGTCTACTGGCAGATCGTTAAAGGAAAACATACCAGTAGGGGCTTGCAAGCTAGTGTTTATGAGGATAACTATCCACAAGTTTATCCCTAGAACTCTGAGAGTAGTAACAGCCATTCCTCTGGGGACCCAGCTTGCCAGTGGTGTGAGCTGGGTGAGTGAGTCCTGGGGGTATTATACTTAAAATAGAAAAGTTGAAGAAAAACAAACATCTTGTGGAATAACTGGAAGACAAAATTTCTAGTTCTTTACAAACCACTAGAAGTTGAAAGCTGGCTCTGTCACAGACTCAGTGGTGGGTATTTCTTTTGGACCCAATCATAGTATTCAGCTCCCTCTTTACATTGAATGACAAGCAGCATTGGCTGGCCTTAATCTGGGCATTGTTCATTGGCCTGATTTTTCCAGGGACTGAGTGCTACCTGTTGGAACGCACCATAATGTACTGGAAAGAGTACAAAGCTTGGAGTCTGAAAAAGTGGGTCCCGGCAGGCTGAGTTACTAAGAGGCACATAAAACAAAAATCTAGTCTCCAGACTCATAGTTCTTACTTTGCCACTTACAAGCCAAGGGACCTTGAGTAAGGTCACTTCTCCCCCTGCCCCCTAGCCTCAGTTTCATCATCTGTAAATGGAGGTAATAATACTTGCATTCCCAACCCCTAAAGGGATGTTGTGAGAATGCAGTGAGATTGTACCTGTGACAATATGACCATTCAAACCTTGGATCACCAAAGGTAGTAGAGGTAAGAATTGTTTTCAGTTCACATTCCCTCTAATACATTGTGAGATGATTGAATATTGGAAACAACTGAGAAGATGGTGTCATTGGGCAAGAGAAAGGACATGAGGACAATTTCATGTATCTGCTAATCTCTTGGTGAATGAGATTTCGTTCTGGCAAGTATTTTCACATGTTCTTTTCATTCTACCATCCTTTTTGTACCGAGGACCCAGGCTAAGAACACTCAGCTGGAACATTCAGTCCACTTCCTTGCTGCTGCAAGGAAGAAAATGTACCTGGTAAAACATAGATTTTCATTGATTATCAGAGCTGAACTGGAAAAGATCTCAGAATGGAATGCTACACAGTCGAGATGTACCTTACAATAGAAAAAAAGGCTGTCAGAGCTGGAAGGGACCTGGAGACCCAGAATGTCAGAGCTGGAAGGGACCTTAGAACCTAGAATGTCAGAGCTGGAAGGGACCTGGAGACCCAGAATGTCAGAGCTGGAAGGGACCTTAGAACCTAGAATGTCAGAGCTGGAAGGGACCTGGAGACCCAGAATGTCAGAGCTGGAAGTGACCTTAGAACCTAGAATGTCAGAGCTGGAAGGGACCTGGAGACCCAGAATGTCACAGCTGGAAGGGACCTTAGAACCCAGAATGTCATAGCTGGAAGGAACCTTAGAACCTAGAATGTCAGAGCTGGAAGGGACCTGGACACCCAAAATGTCAGAGCTCAAAGGGACCTTAGAACCCAGAATGCTGGAGATGTCAGGAATCTTAGACCAAAGTGCAAGGGATAACAGAGCTAGATAAGAACTTAGAACAAATAAGATAGCATATCAGAGCTGAACGAGATTTTAAAGCAAAGAATATTACTGAAAGGAAGTAAGCATAGATGTACCTTGGGAACATAGATTGTCAGAACTGGGAATGGGTCTTAGGGAAGAGGAGGGTGTCAGAGCTGCAAGGCACCTTCAAAAGAGCAGAGAGTCTGGACCTTTAGAATAGAGAATGTCAGAGATGGGAGAGGTCTGAGAACAGCGGTGGCGGGGCGGGGCGGGGGGGTGGTAGAAGACCTGGGAGTGGCCTTAGAAGATAGAACCATGAATGTCAGAGCTGGGAGTGTTCTTGGAACACAGAGATTATCTAATCCAAACTATGCATTTTACAGATGAGGAAAACTAGGTTCAGTTTTACTGCATACATCCAGTTGGCACAGCAACACCGTGATTACATGTTCTTTATGTACCTTTGTATAGTGAAAATATGAATTTGTGAAGTTGACAAAGTTGGAAATGGATTCATCTCCTACCTAAGGTATTAGACTGGGCCCACTTGCTCATGACCAAGGTCAGGATAGCCAGAATCTACTCCCTCACAGCACTGCTCGGTTAAGGTGGCATCGTCTCATCTGCTGCCCCTGGCCGCTACTGATGCACTGTTGGATCAAGTGGTTTCTCTGAGGCCAATTGGAATGTTTGGAGGAGACAGTTTGGAGGTCACAGCAAGTTTATGCTGCTTCAACTCATATTTGGGGGGCAGGGAAATAGCTCCAATAGACAGATCTTCCATGGCTTGAATAAGCTCATATTCCAGCTAAAGTTACATTTCCAGTAAAGAAGTGCCTCTACCCTCTTCTCTCTTTTAGTCCCTGCCCTCTGGTCTTGGTTTGCTAAAGAAACATTCCAAGACTGAGGATTAGGCATGGAGCCTATGCAGTGGAATGGAGCACATGCCAAATTTGGAGCTGGAACCCTAGGTTCCAGGCCTGGCTCCACCACTTGTACCAAATCAGCAAATCTAAGAGAAGAGCTGGAAGGGTCAGCAGCAGCCTTCTGGGCCAAGCCAGAACTGCCAAAGAATTTCCTCTACGGCACAGCACAACAGAGACAACAAGAGATAGAGTATTTATACGTTTGCTGTGTTCTAGGCCCAGTGCTAGGCACTGTGGATACAAAGACAGATAGATAGACATATCAGCAGAAAGGCAGGGAAGCAGGAAGACAGGCAGACAGAGGGAGAGTCAGATAAAAATATATGCATATACATTTACAGGGGATGTCAGAGCTGGATTTATGAATACACGCACATTTCTGACTAGTGTTGTGGAAATTACAATGAAGTATTCACTCATCTGTACACTGAAGGGTTTCGACTCTGGGATTCCTCAGTTCAGCTCTCTCTTTGTCCCCGCTCAACCTCATTTGGCTCTTAAATGAACGGTCACTGTTTGGGCAACCTTTGTGGATTTGCTCAAGCCTAGAAGGCCCCACCCCTCAGAATCTTTATGTTTCTTCAAGGCTAAGCTCAGATGTTACAGTCTTTACAAAGTCTTCCCTGATCTCTCCAGTTGGTAACTCTGCCTATTTTGAAATTACATTGTATTTACCAATCTAGTAATAATAGCTAACATTTAGATAGGTCGTACTATCTGCCAGGCATGCTTCACAATCATTATCTCATTTGATCCTCACGACAAACCTGGGGATGTAAGTACTGTTATTTATCTCCATTTTACAGATGAAGAAACTAAGGTAAACAGAGGTTAAGTGAAACACCCAAGGTCACAGAGCTAGTAAGTATCTGAGGCTAGATTTGAACTCAGGTCTTCCTGACTTCAGGCCCAAATGAGCCACTTAGCTGACCTAATCTATCTGGGAGCACATTACACGCTCCCAGCAGAAAGGAACCTCCTCGAAGGCAGAGGACTATTTCATTTTTGTCTGTCTCCTCAGTGCTTGGTGCATGTTAGGCACTTGATAAATACATATTGAATTGCTAAATACTCTATGTCTTCTATCTCCATAGAAATGCTAACTTTTATTATTATTGCTAATAACTAAAGACTTCTCCCAGTTCTGACGTCCTGTGTCTTACGTTCTAAGGTTCCTCCCAGCTCTAACATTCAATGCTCATGTTCTGAAGTAGTATTTTCTTCTAAAACGGATTTCTTTATTTTCATTAATATCTTGTTTTGATATCCCCTCCATTTCCAAATAGACCCAATGCCACCCCATGAGCAACTCCACATAATGGAAGAACAGGCCTTGCTAACTCAAATCCCCACTGGCACTGGTGGGCACAACCAAGATTAAAACAGAAAGAAGACCAAATGAAGGCATAATTTCAAAGACAAATTTGGCAACAGAATGCTTTGGGGCTTGCTCTATATTGCCAGAACCCCAAAATGTTGGGCTGCTAGTATTCCCCCAAGATACAGGCCGGGGAAGGAGGGTAGAATTTGGGAGCACAATAGAGGAAAATTAGCTTATTTTCGTACCCCCCACACAGTGTATGTTAACCTAACATACTTTCATAGTTTGCATTTTAGTCAGAAAATCATCACCAGCACAAAGTTTTCCTCCAGAAAGCCCCGCTAACATTGCACTGAGTCACAGGCCCCTTTGTGATGGAGAATTCCAAGATTATATTGTTTTAAGTTCTTCAATTATGGTGTTTTTTCCCTACTCTTTGTTAATACATACGTTGAGAAATAAGTCAAACAAATGAGAAGTTTCCTTACTGATTAGGACTTCAGAGTGGGAAATAAGGAACTAAGTGTCCTTCTACAACAGGTCACCAATCTGGCTAATCTATTATGAAAAAAATGTTTTTCCTAAATAGCACAATTTTCATAAGGCTTTCCCAAACTTCAGGGCATTGGACTTGGAGTCGTGTAGACCTCCATTCCAAAGCCATCTCAGAAATTACTAGCTGGCTGATCCTGAGCAAGCCTCTTCCCCTTTCTGGGACTCAGTTTCCTTCCCTGTAAAATGAGAGGGTTGGCCTACCAGCTCAAAGGTCCCTTTTATGATCCTCAGATCCCCACATGGTAATTCTTCTCATTCTGGTGTTTATTAGTAGCCTCAAGCATGGGATTGATACCATGGATCTGAGTTGAAAGTTTGGCAAAAATTCTGACCTTGTTCCACAGAAGCTTAGGCCTGATTTGATTTATTGGGGGCCTTGAAACAGTAAGGCAATAAACACAACATCACCAATAATCGTGACTACGCCTGTGTAGTTCTGCATGGCAAAGTATGAGAGACTCTCCATAAAGAAGGTAAAAGAAGTCTAACACTTACTCAGACACCAGAGAACCACACCCCATAACCAAAGGACCAGTCAGCCCACTTAAAACACCGTATCACAGACTGGAGCCTCGCCATCCCAAAACCTCTCCGACCCCTGCTGGGGTCTTCCCACCAAACAAACCCACAGTATAGCTAAGTCAGCCTGTTCTGTTCTAATAATCACGAGGGCGGCTATTAGCAGCCGTAACACCTCTCTCTCCCTCAGTGCATTTCCTGTGATATAACTTCCTTTTCCTGTCAGGAAGCTCCTCCCACCACATGTGACCTAGGCTTCCTGTGATGCAAGCAGGTCATACGGCCTATTAATGAGTGGGAAAGATCTTTAAATCCAAATTGCTACTACAGACTTTGAGTCTATGGTTAGCCATATGTTCACTTCCATGGCTGATAGTGGAGTACCAATTACATTCATAGCCTTCCCAGCTCTTACTGGTCTGATCGGCCAGTGGAACACACTGTACCTTAACCCCAACATAGTGATGTCATTTTGGTCCTCTTCAAGCATGAAGGACAACAACCATTAATTAAGTGTCAAGCTAGCATTGAGGCTCTAGTTCTCAGTCAGCCACTACCTCACCGGAACTTCTAGAAAGCTACTTTCTCCTCGCTGAGCCTCAATCTTTCCTTTCCTTCTCTATTTTCTTTCTTTTTCTTCCCTTTCCTTTCTTTCATTCCCTTCTTTTCTTTTTTCTTTTCTTTCCCTTCCTTCCTCTCTCCTTCCCTCTCTCTCCTGTTCTCCCTCTCTTTCTTTCTTTCTTTTCTTTTTTCTTTCTTTCTTTCTTTCTTTCTTTCTTTCTTTCTTTCTTTCTTTCTTTCTTCCTTCCTTCTTTCCTCCTTTTCTTTTTCTTTCTTTCTTTCCTTCCTTCCTTGCCTTTTCTTTTCTTCTTATCATTTAAAATCTTTTGATTTTTTTTCAAAACATGGTTATCACTTCCTAATGACTTCCTGACATATTTACTAGAACCTCCCCCCCAAGCAACAAAGAAGTACATCTAAGTAAAACATATCATGGACCTTGGTTTCCTCATCTGTAGGGTTAGAGAGTAATCTAACCCTACAGAGGTTTGGCTGATGTACAACAATGTTCTGAAGCCCTGGACTAAAAGGTCTATAAGTTGACTTTTAGCTCTAACATTCTATGTTCTATTAAATTCAATCCAATAAACATCTGTTAAGTGCCTACTATGTGAAAGGCCCTGTGCTAGACCCTCAAGACAAAAAGAAAAGAGCCACTGCACTCAAGACCTTCCATTCTACTGGCAGTTGAAGTGAGCATTGGGGAGCTCTTCTCTCATCAATATGCCTCATCTTGCTGCACTCTATAAAACACACAAGAGGTAAGATGAATGGCAAACTTGGAAGCTGAAGAATCCCTCCATAGCTGACTGCCTTCTGGACTGACTTTAGAGCTGGCTAGATCCTTTCTTAAAGGCTGGCAACTGGGTATTAAAGCAAATCCAGATGCCCCATGGGCCAGTGAGGTTTCACCTAGTAGGCTAAATAGGTTTTGCCAAATAGAAAAAAGGCAAGAATTCTCATTGAATGCCAAGATAACTGAGATGGGTCCCTACCTTCCAATAACTTCATCGCTCTCCACAGACTCTTCCAACTCAATATCTGTAATATGGTGGCCGAAAATGCTGATAAGACCTTAGGCCAAATTAAGAGATGCTGAGTATCCAGAATTAGGAAGGGGATGGTCCCGCTCACCTCTGACCTGGTCAGAGTCTATCTGGAGTATGGGGTTCTATTCTAGGGGCCATATTGTGGAAAGGATATGGAGGATATCCAGAGCCAGGCAAGCAGAATGTGAAGGCCCTTGAGAGCATATCATATGGGGAAGAGTTAAAGGAAGTAGGTCCATTTAGCCTGGAGCTGAGGAGAACCAGGATACCCATGAAAGCTGTCTTCAAGTATGTGAAGGCATCTCTTGTGAATTAGTTTTGTCCTACTCAACCCCAGAAGGCAGAATGATGAGTGAAAGAGACAAATGAAGGTATGATAGAAAAAAAAAACTTCATGAAAATGAGAGCTATGGGCTGCCCCAGGAACTAGTGGCTTCCTCCCCATTTGATGTCTTCAAGTGAGAATTTTAAATGCATCTCATGTTGCCTTTTCAAATTCTTACAAGAGCACTAATATCTAAAACATTAGGTCAGGGTGGGGAACCTGTGACCTCCAGGCCACATATGGCCTTCTAGGTCCTCAGGTGTGGCCTTTTGACCCAGTCTAAGTTTTACAGAACAAATTCTTTTATTAGGGGGATTTATTCTGTGAAGTTTGGATTCAGTCAAAGGGCTGTACCTAGAGGGCCACCCCTCCCCTAGGTATTTCCATATGGGAGAACTCTTGTCTGGGAGTTTTGAGGCCTGGGCTCAAGTCTCAGGTTCCCTCCCCACCCCCAGATTCTGTTAAGTTCCTTCATCTCTCTAATACTGAGTTTCTTCTCCATAAAATGAAGATAATCACCTGTATTCTTCCGACCTCACAGGGCTGTTGAGGGAAAGGCCTTATGACCTGTGACATGCTATAGACATGGCAGCTATCATTGCCTAGATACAGATAATAACCTTGAAAGGAGCAGGACACTGGGAATCCAAAGATCAAGCTCCCTCATTCACTTGCTAAGTGCCACTGAGCAAGTTCCTTCCCTCACTACGCCTCAGTTTCCTCATCTGTAAAAAGAGGGGTTTATATTACTGATATCTAAGGTATCTTCTGGAAACTTATTTTTTAATCATATTTCAATAATTATTTTCTTTTGAAATCTTACATATTTTATTTGACATGTTTAAAAACATTATTCAGTGAGGTTTTACTCCTGTCAAAGGAGTCCACGATCCTAGAAGATGAAGAATCAGTGTCCTGAGGCCCCTTTCAGCTCTAAATTCTATACCCTGAGGGCCTCAGGTTTTCTGGCCTGTAAAAGGAGAGGGGTTGGCTTCTAAGCTCCTTCCAGTGCTGAAATCCTCTGATTCTAATTCTGCCCCTTGCTAGCTGTGTAAACTTGGGCAAGGCTAGTCATTCCCCCTCTCTCGGGTGCAGTCTCGCCTTCTGTAAAATGAGGGGCCCAGATGATTTCGCAGGTTCCTTCCAGCTCTAAATCCTCTGGTAATTACAAAAGCAGTCCAATGTAATATATGTGTTTTAATGATGGAGGCCAGCTTGAAAACCTGGCTTCCACTGAATTTGTGGGCGAAATCAAATACAGCCTAGTTGCAGGAAGAAGTATAGATCAGAAGCTTCTGAAGGGCTGTCACTAAGAGCCATCATTCACACCAACATTTTCCGATATTTGGCTCTAACACATGTACAGAAAACACTGTTCTGGTTGCTCGGCTTTACTTTGGCTAAAAAAAAAATAAGTTACTTCAAAGGCCCTGCATTAATATCCAGCCAAGTGGAAAAGTTTAGCCTCCTTATACATTTTAGAAATGCAATTTCAACGAAATACTATAATGAATACCTTTGCTCCTTCCAACTCCTGCGTGAAGGGATGAGTGGCCTAGTTAGGTTGGGAGACCTGGGAGATCCAGGAGACATGAAACCAATCAGTCCTGGCTGCCTTGAGCCTCTGTAGGATGGACTGTATTCTCGCCAGAGGCTGTGAAGGCACCCCCAGAAGAACCCAATAGAGCCCCTTAATTGGCAAAATATAAATACATAGGATGCGAGTAAAGATTTATTCACTCAGGGCTGGAATTCATTCCAAGTAACATTTAAACACTCCCATGTACTTTCCCACTGAAGGGAAGAAAGCTGGCAGGTCGTGAAGGAACAGATTAAAATAAGGAAACTTTAGGAAACAAACATACCTGGGAGTGAGGCCTTAGGGTACAAAAAATGGTGGCTGATGGCTTTGTTTCTCCCAAGGTATGAAGTGAGAAGATGGTGATAGCAAGGTAAGGGTCAAGTCACTTAGGAAATACAGAAGGCTGATTATTGCACAGTAGGGGAGAAAGAAGACACTAGCTTGGAGTAGGAATAGGAGCTTGGAGACATGACTTCTAGCACTGACTTTGCCACTAACCAGCTGTGTGACCCTAGGGAATCATTGACTCTCTCTGGGGCCCTGCTTCCTCCCTCCAAAATGAAAGGCTTGGACTGGATCATTTATCAAGGTTTTTTTTCCAGCCCTAATGTTCTCAAGTCCCTTCCAAGTATAACATTATATATTCTATGTGCTAAGATTCCTTCCAGCTCTGACATTCTATGTTCCGAGGTCCTTTCCAGCTCAAATATTCTGCCTTCTATGGTCTCTTTCTGTTCTGTGATTTTATATGTTGTGTTCTGAGGCCCCACAGTTATGCTACTCTGTGTTCTAAGCTCCCTTTTTGATCTGGAATTCATTCGAAGGTTCCTCCCAACTTTTAAATCCTATGCTCTAAGATTTCTTTTCTCTCTTCCCCCAGCTCTGACACTCTCTCTTCTATGTTCTGAGGTCTCTTTCAGCTCTAATACAGTAGGAGTTGTGATTCTTCTCAGGCTAAGAGCAAAAGCTCCAACATAAAGGATTTTTCCCTTAAACAAAGAAAGTAAATGAGAGAAACTCAAGCCTAATTAAACAGCCAAGAGGAAAGGACAACAATATTAATAAACTGTACATGGATGAGAGAACAGGAGCCTCAGTAATAATTGCTGCCAAGTGTAGGATCGGGCATGCTGGGAAGAATTTTCTGAGGACTCTGAGGCTGCTGGTAGGTCGCAGCTTGGAAAAGCTCCAGGGGAAGAGTCAGAACTGGCTGTCTAGAAATGACAAAAAAGACTAAATGTATTCAAATTCAAGGATAAACTAAAATTTCCCCCAAACAAACCTGGCCGAAGGCAAACCCCAGCCAAATGGCAGTGGTTGCCAGGGCCTGCTCAACAATAAAGCAAAGCATTCAGCCATGTGATCCTTGCAGAAGAACAAGTATGGCCAGGAGATTTAGTCAATTAACTTTCCTCAGTTCGTTAAATGGTACAAATCGATAATTTAGTCCATATGGGTAAGCAGTGGACTCCCTGAGTATAGCTGGGCCAAAGCCGAGGGACTAGGATATTCAAAAGTGAGTTCCTGGCTTAGTTAATGACCCAGCCAGAGTGTGGAAAACCAATTTGTATCATTCAGGGTTTTAAGTTACTTCTAAGTGCCTTGGCTTGCCACCGGGGTTTGTTTCCAGGAGAAGGGCCCAGGCCAGGAGAAGTACGAGCAGAGGAGGATGTGGGTGAAGGGCAGCTTCAGTGGAATCCCGGTTGTGCGGAGTAAAATGACGAGAAGTCTATCATCTGTAAGTCTTCAGTTCCATACCTAATGACTTAAGGGAAAGGTCCAACTTCTCATTTTACAGAGGAGGAAATTGAGGCCCAAGTGGGTGAGGAATTTGCCCATTTATCCATTGGCTCCTTCCCCAAGGCCCACGGTCATGCTTATATCTCCAACTGTAAAAATTCTTCATTTTCCCTAAATGTCCACTCAACCTATCTATCTTCCTAGATATCTGGGAGGTAACACTGTGGTACAGTGGGAGAAGTACTGGATACAGAATCAGAGAATGTGGGCTATTTACAAGCTGTGTGCCCTTTGGCAAGTCCCTTCCCCTCCCTGGGCCCCAGTGTCTTCATGTGTAAAATGAGGGCATAGACCTAGCTGTCCTCAGAAGTTCCTTCCAACCTAAGAGCTAGGATCCTATGTATCATCTTGGATGAGTTACTTCCCATTCCATTTTGAGATGGAAACTGATATGGGCCTCAGTTTCCTCCTTTGTGAAATGAGGGGGTTGGGCTCCCTTCCAGCTCTAAACCTTTGATCCTGCAAGCCTTTCTTAAAACCATACTAATAATTATAATTATTATTAAGGGACGGAAGTGAATTTCTATTCTTTTAAGAAGTGTAGTCTTAAATATACATATCTATATATTGATCCATAACCTCTCTCTTGACCTCCAGTCCTGTATCACCAGTTGTCTTCTGGACATCTCAAAATGGATGTTCCATAGGTATCCCAGAAACAAGATGTCCAAAACATTTTCTTTCCCACCAAGTCCTCCTTGATCCCAAATTTCCCTTTTTCTGTCAAGGGCACCACAGCTTCCAAGTCCCCCAGGTTCACAATCTTGGCGACATTCTTGGCTACTTGCCCACACTCTTCCCACTTGGCCAATCCATTGCCAAATCTTTTTTTCTACCTTCACAACATCTCTGCTCTGTGTCTACTATTCTCCACTCACACAGATGCACCCTAGTTCAGACCTTCACCCTCTTGTTGTTTAGTCGTTTTCAGTCATGTCTGATTCTCTGTTACCCCATTTGGGATTTTCTTGGCACAGATACTGGAGTGGTTTGTTATTTCCTTCTCTGGCTCATTTTACATATGAGGAAACTGAGGCAGACAGGGTGAAGTGACTTGCCCAGGGTCACAAAGCTAGTAAGTGTCTGAGGCTGGATTTGAACTCACATATTCCTGACTCCAGGCCCACATACCGAGACATGTTAAGGACCTCAGTTTAAAAAGGCCAAGGTCTTTCAATGCATCCAGGGCCATCTCCAGTTGTCCTGATTTATATCTGGCCAGTGGACCTAGATGACTCTGGAGGAGAAAGTGAGGCTGGTGACGTTGTACAGCCCTGCCTCACTTAAATCCATTTCACTTACATGTCATGGCATCATCTCCCTAATGTCATGGTCCTCTTCAAGAACAAAGGACAAACAACAGCAACAATAATCTATCCGCCATACCATCTAGCTACCCCACCTCTCTCCTGGATTATTTCAATAGCCTAACTGGTCTTCCAACTCCAGTCTCTCCCTGCTTCAATCCATCCTTCATACAGTTGCCAAAGTAAAATTTCAAAAGTATAGGTGACCATGTCACTCCTCTGCTCAATGAGTTCCCGTGGCTCCCTACTACCTCCAGGATTGAATACCAAGCATGTAAAACTCTTCCTAACCTAGCCTCTTACCACATTTTCAGTCTTCCCTTCCACATAAACTCCATTTAGACTGTCCCACACGGTGCTCCTATCACATGACACCCCACCTCCCATCTGTGTACCTTCTGCCCCCTCACTCCTGCCTCATAGCTTCCTCTTCTTCCTCCTAGGTTTAGCTCTAGGCCAATCTTCTGCAGGATACCTTTCCTGGTTCCCTCCTGCCACTTCTGCTTTCCCCTCTGACATCATATTCCATCCACTCTAATTGGACCTAGTCATTTACATGCTATATCTCCCAGTTGAATGGGAGCTCCTTGAGGGAAGGGAATATTTTTTGCCTTTCTTTGTATCTCCAGTGCTTAGCATGCTGCCTGGCACATGGTAAGCCCTTAATAAATGCTTGTTTAACTGGCACATAGTAAGCACTTAATAAATGCTTGTTAACTGACACCAGCCTCATTTTCTCCTCCAGAGTCATCTGAGTCCACTGGCCAGATATAAATCAGGACAACTGGAGATGGCCCTGGATGCAGTGAAAGACCTTGGCCTTTTTAAACTAAGGTCCTTAACAGGTCTCAGTATGTGGGCCTGGAGTCAGGAAGACATGAGTTCAAATTCAGCCTCAGACACTTACTAGCTGTGTGACCCTGGGCAAGTCACTTCACCCTGTCTGCCTCAGTTTCCTCATCTGATTCCCTGGATACTATGAGAAACTCACTTCAGGCAGGTGAATAATATATTAGGATGTAAATGATCAAAGAACAACTTTACTTTTATAAATGAATATTTTTCTAGCATACAAAAAGAGTTCAGCTTCTAAAACAAGAACACACAATCAACATTGATAGACTTAGCAGGAAAGATGCCAAGTACATTCTACCTCGGACACATCCCAAAGATGTTTCTGTTTATTGTCCCCAATTTAGAATGAAGGAGAGCTATTGACAAGCTGATGTTCTTGGAGGCACTAAATATACTTTGTCTTTCTTGTTCCTCTGGTCTGGAAAGGAGAAAATATAGCTGACACCTCCCATATGTCTTGCCTCCCCTGTTAGACTCGGAGCTCCTTGAGAGAAGAGACTGTTTCATTCTTCTGTTGGTTTCTCTCTGCACTTAGCACAGTGCCTTGCACAGAGTAAATGCTCAATAAATGTGTTGGCATTCAGGCATTCACAGCTGAACTCCTCGAAAGGGTTGTCTATCCTGTTGCCTCCATTTCCCAACATCCCACTCTCTTCTCAGTCCCATTCAATCTGGCTCCAGACTGCACAATGCAACTGAAACTTAATCAAGACACAATAAAATTAGCATTTCCCTCTTCGAAGTAGAACAAAGAAAGGTTGTACATGAAGCTGCGAGGTTGAATTATGACCAGTTTGTTTTTCTGTTTACATGTATAATAAATTCAACATGTAATTTTCAAAGCTGTCCTGCTTCTCTGTGTTTTCTCCTGATCATCTCTTTACTGCTAAATCTCCTAACTGGCCTTTGCTCAGTCGTCATCCTCCTTGACCTCCTTATGGCTTCTGACATTGCTTACCACACCCTTCTCCTCCCTAATTCCTTTTGGTTCTCCTCTAGCCGGTTTAACTGTTTTTTCCCAGGCTCCTTTGGTGGATCAGCTCTCTCCCACCCACTAAATGTGGGTGTCCCTCAAGGTTCTATCTTAGGTCCTTTTTTTCCTTCTTCTTCTCTCTTTTCTCTCCTCTTCTCCCTTAATATTCTCATCAGCTCCCACAGATTCAATTATTACTACATGCAGATAACTCTTAAATCTGTTATCTCTCAATCCTGAACTCCAGTCTTGCTTTGCCAAACTGCCTGCTGGACAGCTCCATCTGGTATCCCTCAGGCATCCCAAACAACCCATATGCCAAAAGGATCTCATCATATTTTTCCCCAAACATCCCTAATATTACTGAGGGAACCACCCACCATGCTTCCAGTTGCCCAGGTTCACAACCCTGGAGTCATAGAACTAGTCTGAGAATTGGAAGAGACTCAGTGGCCATTCAATTCTACTCACATCCAAAAAGGAATCCCCATTATAACGTAGTCAACAAGTTGTCAACCAGCCTCTGCTTGAAGACCTCCAATGAAGGGAAGTCATCACCTCCTGAAGCATCCTTTGGGATAGCTTTAATCATTAAGAAGTTTTTCCTATATGTTCTACATGATTGCACATATATAACCCACATTGAATTGCTTGCCATTTCATAGGAGGGAGGGAGGGAGGAAGGGAGAAAAATTTGGAACTCAAAACTTTGTAAAAATGAATGCTAAAAATTATCTTTACATATAACTGAAAAAAACTATTAAAACAGTTTTTCCTGACATAGAGTCTCAATTTGTCTCCTTGCAGCTTCAAGCTCCTTCTCCCACTCCCCCACCACCACCTTTGCTCTGGATTCTGCCCTCTGGGACCAAACATAACAAGTCTACTCCCTTTTCCATATGACATCCATAGGTATTATATCTGCCCCTAGTCTTTTCTACTTTATGCTAAACATTCCCAGTTCCTCCAACTGATCTTTTATGATATGGACTCAAGGCCCTTCATCAGTCTTGGTCACCCTCTTTTGGATCCTCTGCAGCTTCTCAATGCCCTTGCTAAAATATGGAGCTCAGAATTGACTCCCTGGAGGACCTCACCACCCATAAAGAAGCCCTCTTCCACCCGGACTCAGCACTGGATCTCTTCCATTACAATGGCAAACAACTTGGTTGAACTTAAGCCTACATATTTTGCTCCTTGCCTGACATTTATGAGGAATGGGTCCTCAAACAAGGTCATCTCTATTTAAACCTTCCAAAGAATCTGGAAAGATTTTGACAGATGTTTGGGAGATGCCTTGTTGGAAGAAAGGCTTTAAAGCTGTGTTTTGCTCTACAAAATCAAATACTGTATCCAAATCAGCCAACAATAAGCACAGTGGGATTTTGCATTCTCTGTATCTTTCAGTCAACTGTACAACCACAGAGGTGTGGTTTACTGTAGAATATCACTTGTGAAAGCCTATATGGTTTCCCTCTGAAACTTTAATTAAGGAAGCCCTTGATGCATGTACTAATAATTGTCATAAAACTTTTATACAGATAGGAAAGTAGGTATACAGAGGTTGGTAGTTGTTGATAAGTCTAGGTTGGCTTTCTTCTGTATTAAGGTCCAAAATTTTTTCTACAATTAAAAAAAAGTTGGTGTGTACAACAGCAGCTTTGGCCTTTTCCACTATGGATATGGCGCCCTTAAAGAAAACCCAAGCTGAGAAAAGAAGTGATTCTTAGCATTAGAGAAAGATCCTTTTACTTACAAAAGAATTCATGGAGAAATTCAAACAAATAGGATTCAGTCTCCCAATGTTTTAAAGATAATTAACTATTTGACAGGAGGAGGATGAAGAAATAAAGCTAAACTGTTAGAAGTCATTGCTGAATGAAGATCAATGGGAAATTAAGATAAAGCTTCTCTGAAATTATACATTGTCAATGGAAAAACAGAATTCATTTAGACACAACCTTTCAAGACTACATCTACTGCACAAAAGCAAGGTATTTCTTTAACACTGGCATCTAGAAAAGACTAATAAGTTTAAATAAAAATGATGGATAAAAAAGAACTTTGTGAATCCTAAAGTGCTATGCAAATTAATAGATTATTATTATAATTGTTAGGATTTAGAGCTGAAAGGACCCTTAGAGATCAGATAGATGACGATTTTTTAACTAGGGGTCCATAAACTTGTTTTTTTTAAAGCTATTCTGATAACTGTATTTCCCCATAATTAGTTTCCTTTGTAATCCTATGTATTTTATTTTATGTATTTAAAAACATTGTTCTGAGAATAGGCTTCACCAGACTGAATGCCAAGGGGGTCCAAGACACAAAAAACTTAAAAACTCCTGATCAAGATTCTAGTCCAAATCTTTTCATTTTGCAGATGAGAAAATTGAGGTTCAGGAGAAGGCAAAGGACTTGCCCATTATTGCTATCAATAATAATGATCTTGATGATTAGTGAATTTCTTTCTTGTTTTTCAAAAATGGTCAGTGATGGTCTGAATACAACCTCTGAGGAGCACCATGTATAGTAGAAAGTGCATTAGGCTGGGAATAGGGGAGTGCTGGTATATGTTTAACAAACAGCTACCCAAAGAAAATCCAGTATGTACAGCACACTAAAATTTAATTTGCACCATTAACATTTTCTCCATCGCTTTCTGAAATCTAAGAGTCCACAGGTTCCCAAAGTGGACAATACCGCCCCCTGGGGGCCTCTGGAACAATCCAGAGAGGTGGTAGTAGCCTCAGGTGCAACTGGGGGAGGTGGGGAGTGTTGAATAAAAATAAGGATTAACCTAACCTAACCCCATGGGGGGCAGTGAATTTTTTTTTTGAAAAGGGGGCAGTAGACCAAATAAGTTTGGGAATCTCTGGTAGACAACAAACCAATAAATTAAGCCGTGACCTGTATTGTTTGCCAATTTCTGAATTGTGAATGCTCACACTGAAAATTTAACAATTAGTTCTCAAGGGCTGAAGCTGGGAGTCCCAAGACCTCAGTTCTAGTCCTCCCTCTGCCACTGACTTGTTACCCAAGTTAATCCCCAATGTCAAAGCTGGGAAGTACTGTGGAGACCACTAGTGATGTCCAACCTTCTCCTTTTATAGAGGTTCCATTTCAGAGAGCTTGTAAAATGAGCCAGTTCAACTAGAGGGTCTCCAAGGCACCCCGCCCCCCCAGCTCAGACATTCTGTGTTCTAAAATTCCTTCCAGTTCTAACTAATGTATTCTCTCCTCCTGAGCTTCCCATTAAACTAGGTCCCTTTTTCCAACTCACACCCCAGTTAAAAATTCAACTCTTCTGGAACCCTTCCCAGTGGAATCCCACGTGCCACCAACCAGCCAATCACCTCGGCTATTTGCATTTTACACCTCGGGCACAATAATAGATGGATAAGCATCCTAATGGGCCCTGTCTTTGCAGCATCTTTAGCTTCTCTAACTGCTCCTTGAAAATCCAGCCTCCATCTCCTCTTTCCTTTGCAATCTCATTCCACAAGAGAACAATGTTCTGTCATCTGGGGTAACCCAATGACTGATGGTGGAGGGTTTTACAGCTCAAAAGCACATAATGAACCTTGCTTATTAGTCTAGTAACATATTTACAATCTCTGTTTGAGTCTGCTTTGTGGACCAAAATAAACTGCTTCAAAACCCAGTTTCTTTGCGTTTGGGGGCACTAACCTCCTCTTCTCAGGAGAGGCTTTGAGGACATCCAGCAACTACAGATAGGGTTTAACTAATTGCTTTCCTAGGCATCCCATTCTTCTCAGTGGCAGACTGCTTGGAAAGGGCAAGTGATCTTTTGTTTTAAGGTCTATACCCACCACCTCCATCAGTGTGGGAGCTTAGAGCAGAGAGGATTAATAACTTTAATAACGGATTCGACTAGTTTAGTTTCATGGAGGTTAAAGAAAACACCAGGACACTGGAGAGTAACCTGTCAAATAACTCCAGAAACAGTGACAGAGTTTACCCAGTGGCCTGTGTATTGAATTGGGCCTCTGCCTTCTGGTCCCTCAGACCTTTGAAATTTCATAAGCAAAGCTATGGATGTTCTCCTGTGGAAGAAGGAGAGATTATTTCAACATGCTTTACTGACCTGAGAGGGAAGACCTAGGGCCAATGGAGAGGAGTTGAGGTAAATTTGGGCTCCCTATAGGAAACCCTTCCTAACATTTAGAGGTGGGTAACAGAGGAATGGCCTGCCTTGGGGAGGTAGTGAGGCCCCTGTCACTGCAGCTCTTTAAGTGGAGGCAGGATGATTATGGAGCTGGAGAGGTGGGGAGGAGGGGAGGATTAGACTGGATGACCACAGAGATCCATCCCTTCCAGCTCCAGATCTCTGCTCTTATGTACCTCAGAGGTCCCCTTCCACCTCAAAAGATCCACGATTCTACACAATTATTACCATTGATATTAAAATCTAAAGTCACATTTTTAAAAAAGAGAGACAGATGCTGTCAATTTCTAATTTGCAATCTTGTCAGTGTCAGATGATTATTTTGAGTTAAATGACAAAAAAGGTAACTTACAGCTTTA
The DNA here is from genome assembly GCF_011100635.1 of Trichosurus vulpecula. Classification (NCBI taxonomy): domain Eukaryota; kingdom Metazoa; phylum Chordata; class Mammalia; order Diprotodontia; family Phalangeridae; genus Trichosurus; species Trichosurus vulpecula. Next base: position 6,624,753 of record NW_023494377.1, read on the forward strand.
AGAGTTGAAGCTTTTGCGGCCCACTGCTTAGCAACCTGGTCTCCCCTTTTCTCAAGAGTCACGACTGAATGGTGGGACAGATAGCATGACGCTGAAGAGAGCAAGTATTCCAAAGTACCTGCATTTTGCTCATATGGTAAAAGCTTGAAATGGTAGCAAATGGATTTGCCTCAGAAATAAAAACTCTCCCAAGTTCAACTCAAGCATATACACACTCGGCATAAATAAGGTCAGCCCGGCCAAGGTCTTTAGCAAGCAAACATAATAACCAAGCCTCACTGGACAGTTGCAAACCCTTCTATGACAGCAGTCTGCTGACTGTCCACTTCTAAGGGTGCTCCTATGGAACTGAGCCCCCATGAGGTCATTTGGTCATTTTCCCCAACATATGGGTTCTTGTAGAACCAATTAATGGTTTTCTGAAGGGTGTTTGGACTTGCAAATTCCCTGCTAGTTTCAAAACAAGTCAGCTTTTTAAAGTATCTTAGGCAGAGGCCTTCCTTATGCTCATTCATCTAATCTTTATTACACAAGGGACTCCTCCCTTCACCGTTACATCAAGACCCTAATTACACAACATTCCTGATGGGGGTCAAGCCTTAAGTCAATGCTAAATTACATCCTAAACTAATCATAAGTGAAAGGAACTGTTTCTACTATGAAGAGGGATTTATCAGAAAGCAAGAAATATGTTTTCCTTTCCTTATCTGTGAGCAGTGTAGGAGTTTTGTTTATTTTCTTCTTCTATTTTCCCAACAATACCTGTTAACAATTAAAAACACAAAAATCTTCCCATAGTATGAACATTGCCTCCTCTCTCAACTAGACCAGGGTGTCCTTCACCCATTCCTAGGTTTGTTCCTCCCCCAGTCCTGGAACAACTTTGGAGCTTGCCTTTGCCAAGAAACCTTTCTCTTTTAATCAGTCAATGGTCAAGCTCTTTTCATTAGTCAACAAGCATAGATCCAACTGGATAGTGTGTGACGTGCTGGGGATCCAAGGGCTAAAGTGAGTCTCCACCCTGAAGAATTGGAGAGTCCATCTCTAACACTCAATAGAGATGCAGCATGGCATGGCCTTCAAGCCAGGAAGACCTGGGTTCAAGTCCTACACATGCTGACTGTGAGACTGCTCAAATCACTTCAACTCTTAGCACTCTATACAACTCTCCTAGATTGGCATTTACAGAGAAGGTGCCAGCCATCATTGGTGGAGGGAATTTCCTTATATTAATGAAATCACAAGTTTAGTACCCATCCTTATCACTCAATAATCATCTCAAATTATTTCTTCCAGGCAGGAAGAAAGAAAATTCTAGGCAGAAGAATGTCTGGGACCAACTGAAGTTAAGTCCCTTATGGTGGATTCTAATAGTAATTATTAACCACCTGGTAATGCCCAGACACTGATATAGGCCCTGGAAAAGATTTAAGAGAGGACCTGGGAATGTCCTCTGAGGACCAGCCTAGATAAACAGAGAAGGGCACCACCAAAAGCATGGTCACCAGAGGATGAAGTTTCGTGGCCACAGAAAAATGTATCCCTCTTCCTTTCCAAGACTGACCCCTGTAACCATGCCCTCAGCCCTAATCCTTCCCGTGCCTTTGGGCTTTTGGTGATCTCTCCCTAGAATCTTTGATCTTTCCCTCTCTGAGGCTTCCTCTCTCTCTGCCTTCCACTCTTCAAGGTTCCTCTATCTTGAAAAAACATTTACATGACTGAGCTGCTCCTCTACTTAGCATCTCCTCTCTTTCCTCTTACCAGTTGAATTAGCTGCTGTCTCCACATACATGATCTGTCCCTGAAATCTAGCTTGTACTACTCCCTTCCTCCCTGCTGATCAGTTAGCAAGCTGTGGTGGAAAGGATGCTTGATTAAGAACTAGAAAACTCAGGTTCTAGTTCTATCTCTGCCCCACACTAGTTATGTGACCTTGAGTAAGTCACAACTTCTCTAAGTCACAATTTACTCATCCTTAAAATGGGGACGATAATCCTTGTCCCACCCATCTATCCAGGATTGCTTTGAGGATGAGAAGCACTTCGTAAATTATAAAGTACTCTATTTCTCTAAGATATTGCTATCACTGAAACTGCACTCACAAGGGTCATCCATGACTCAATGGCTAGATCCAATGTTCTTTATTTCAAATATTCATTTTCTGGGATTGCTGATTTTGAAAGACACATCTCTCTTGGCTTTTTAAATATTATCCTACCCTGGTTCCACTCTGACCTCTGAGACTGTTTCATTCTCCAATTTCCTCCTCCCTCTCTTCTTTTCACTTAAATTTAGACAATTCAATTCAACCCATACAAAGTTAGGTAAGAAACAATCACTGCCCTCATGGAGCTTATGGTCTAGCAGAGAGATGATACACACACAGGTAATTATAGTGTAGAATAATAAGCATCAAGTGCATTAAGGGGGGGTGTAAAGTGCTAGGTGAGGCCAAGGCTCATCCTGTTGCCTTTTGTTCTTCACTGTAAACACTCTCCCTTGGTGATTTCCTCCATTTCTATGGCCTCAAATCAATCAACAAGCATTTATAAAGCACCTACTACATGTCAGCCACTGTTCTGGGTGCTGGGCAAAGACAGATAGTTCCATTTGAAATAAGGGAGACAATGAGTACATAAAAAGTGTGTCCAAAAAAGATATATGTAACAAATATAAAGAATAAATACAATAATATAAAAGAGTTTAATATAAGGAAGTTTGGGAAGGACAGCACTGGAAGGTGGTACTTGAGCTGCCTCTTAAAAGAAGAAAGGGATTCTTTGAGGTGGAGGTAAGGGGGTAGCGCATCCCAAAAATGGGGGACAGCAGCACAGAAGGTACAGAAACACGAGATGGCATGGCATGTACGGGGAACAGAGAAAAGGCCAGCTCATTTCGATTGTAGAATTTGGAATGGGGAGTGATATCCAATGAAGCTGGAAAGATAGGTTCTGACCAAGTCGTTAAGGTCTTTAAATACTAAACAGATGAGTTTATAGAGGCAAAAGGCAGCTACTGGAGTTGACTGAGTTGGGGAGTAACATGGTCAAAAACCACTTTGGCAGCAGAGTGGAAGAAAGATGGGGAGAGGGAGAGATTGGGAGACCAATTAGGAGGCTGTTGCAACATGACAGGTGAAAAGGGATGAGGCCTGAGCTAAGGGGTAGCTGCATGAGTAGAGAAAAGGGGGCTGATGCAAGAGATGGCATGTAACAACAACATGCTTGCGATAGTAAGATGTGGCAGCTGATTGGCTATGTGGAGTGAGGGAGAACAAGCGGTCGAGGATCATGACCGTTCCAACTGGCAAGATGGCGGTGCCTTTAACAGTAGGAGGGAAATTTGGAAGAGGGGAGAGGTTGGGGGAAAGATCATGAGTTCAGTTTCAGACATTCAAGTTTGAGATGTCTCTGGAACATCCAATTTGTAATGGCCAATGGTCAATTGGCGATCAAGGACTGAAGGGCAGAGGAAAAATCTCCAGGGACATAGATCTGGAGAGTCATCTGCACGGAAAGGATTGTTAAAGCCATGGAAGCTGATGAGATTACCAAGAAAGAGTGTGTGAAGGGGAAAAGAAGAGGGCCCAGGAGTGAGTGTTTGGGAATACTCACTTTAGGGGGTCTGAGCCAACAACAGAGATGGAGAACAGTCAGAGAGGAAGGAGAGAATTCAGAGAGAGTACAGTCCCCAGAACCTAAAGAGGAGTATCCAAGGTAGTTGACACTGTCAGAAGCAGCAGTGGTCAAGAAGGGTGAGATCTGAGAAAAAGCCCATCAGAACTGGCAACTCAGAAATTGTCAATGGCTTTGGAGAGAGTCATTTCAATTGAGTGATGAGGTATGAAGGCAGAATGCAAAAGGATGAAGGAGTGAGAGGAGAGGAAGTGAAGGCAGTGGGTGTTTAGGGCTTTAAAAGCTCAACCCAGTAGTTTGTATTTTATCCTCAAAGGTCATTTCTTTGTCATGCCAGTCCTCTAGTTCTCATCTTGACCTTTCCTCAGTCCTGCATTCACTACTGTCTGCTGGGCTTGCATGTCTCATCAACACCTTAAATTCAAAGCATCTCAAAGTGAATATTCATCTTCTTCCCCAACATCAATACCCCCTCCCAACTTGGCTATTTCTGTTAGTAATAACATGATTTTGTTAGTCATTCACTCTCTTCAACATCAAAGTCATCTTTGCTTCCTCCCTCAGGCTTGGTATCAATCAAATCAGTTGTCAAGTGCTGTTTATTCTGTTCTCTCCATGTTACTCCTTTCCATGGTACAGAGGAAAGAGCACTGATTGTGAAGTCATAAGGCCTGGATTCAAATCCTGTTTTGGAGATTTATTAGCTGTATGGCCTCGGACAAGTCACTCATCTTCCCAGGGCCTATTAGTTCATATGTAAAGGGAGGGGGGAGTTCCACTAGTGCCATGGTGTCAAACTCAAATAGAAACAGAGACCAGTAAACCATACATAAGGATCCCCATGGGCTGTGTATTTGACTCAGAAAACCATATATGCTTATAGCCTTCTTCTTGTATTAATACACCAACACATTAAAACCAGATAGTAATCACATTTTAATCTGGTTCAAGGCCCATTATGAGTGTTGTGGGCTTCATGTGACATGTTTGACACCTCTGTTGATCACTAAGGTCCCTCCCACACCTAGAGTCTGTAGACCTATGAATTGTTTGAAGGATCACTGATTTGATCAGAGGTCTATGGGGCAGAGAAGTAGAAGGGATCTTGAAGGCCATCTAGAACAGTGCCTCCTTGGCGTGTATCAAAGTTTTATAAGAACATAAGGCTTCTTGTTTTTATGTGGGTATACTAGGGAAGAGAAAGGGAAAAAGAGCATGAGGTGACATCACATATATTTTTACCTGTTTCACAAAGTATCACAGAATACCAGAGCTGAGAAGGGCCTTAGAACAGTGAATGTCAGAGCTGGGGATTAGGAAGGGGAGACCAGATCACCTAGTCCAGGGGTGGGGAACCTGTGGCCTTCTACGTCCTTGGGTACAGCCTTTTGACTGAGTCTAAGTTTTATGGAACAAATCCTTTTATTGAGGGGTTCTGTTCTGTGAAGTTTGGATTCAGTCAAAGGGCCACACTTGAGGACCTAGAGGGCCACATGTGGTCTCGAGGCCACAGATTTCCTCCCTTCCCCCCATTCTAGTCCAACTTCTTCAGTTTGGAGAGAAGACAATGTATGCTCGGAGAGGAAAAGTTACTTTTTCAAAGTTTCATTGCTAGCTCCTAGTAGAGCCAGCACCAGAAGCCATGGCTCCTGATTCCAATGCAACACTTTTCCTATTCTGGCACACCACTAACCCAATGCTTCCTGGATTCCCAGGAAGAAAATGGATTCTAGGGAATGAGTAGAGAATAAATCATTTTCCTCTCTCCTCTGTCCCTTCTGATATTTATCAGTCTCCCTCAGCCCCACCATTTTCTTCCCATTGTGACTGCTTCATTTTGCTCATCTGTGCACAGTCTCCAATTAAAAGTACCGTGCAATGTTCAAAATTTAACCCAGGACTCCAATCCAAATGTAACTACAAGGGCACCAGGACCTCACTCTTTTACAAATGTGATTTCCTCCATGTTGGAAGTTCCCCAAGAGGATGTGAAGGCACCTTCTCTACAGTTTACATTCTTAAACAGTTACCTAGAGCAGGGCTTCTTAAACTTTTCCCACTCCCGACCCCTTCAGTATTTCTTAAACCCATATGGGGTCACGATCAACAGTTTAAGAAGCATTGACCTAGAGGATAGAAAGGTAAAGTGATTTACCTGCTGTCACAGAGACAGGACTTGAACCCAGGTCTCCCAGGTCTTCCAGGCTCCAAGGCCCCTTTCTCAATCCACTAAATCACATGCTTCTATATACATATGTTACTACTAAAAATCCTCCCCCAAAATTTCTCCTTCGGTATCTCCTTGTGGCAAGGAGATAGCCTGCATTTCAAAAAGCTATGCTAGCAAGCCACAATTTCTGTTAGGTTCTCCCCAGCTGGATTTCATTCTAATACAGGCTCGATAATGGGCTATACAGCTAAAGAAGCTCAGGATGCCTCAGCAGGATGCCTAGCAAACGCCCACTTCTTTCTCTCCTAACCCTGCGGTTCCAAGGATCTGCCTGCTTAGGCACAAATTCCCTTCTCCTCTGCTCCTACACCCTACTCATCCCCAACCACTGAGGCCCAACCAATCCTATGTCTCTATCCTATTGTATCCCCCTTCCTTCCATTGTTAAGGAAGGGCTCCAGAGGATACAAGGTTTCCTTTATCTTTCAGACTCCTCTTTCACACTCTCTCTATCTACTTGTACTCATGCAAACATGCCTCCCTAGGCAAGTTTCAAACAGCTAGGTGGCACTGCACTGGATGGAGCACTAGCCCTGGAGTCAGGAGGACAGGAGTTCCAATGTAGCCTCAGACACCAGCTGTGTGACCCTGGGCAAGTCACTTCACCCTGTTTACCTCTGTTTCCTCATCCGTAAAATGATCTGGAGAAGGAAATGGCTGAACCACTCCAGTATCTTTGCTAAGAAAACTCCCAAATGGGGTCACGGAGAGTTGTACACAACTGAATCAAGTCAACAACAACAAAAGGTAAGTTACTTTTCCCTCCCTGGATTTGTTTCCTCCTATGTAAAAAGTGTTGGCAAACTATGGTCCTTAGGGCCAAATCTAGTCTGCTGTCTGCTTTCATATAGCCTATGAGGTTAAGAATAGTTTTTATATTTTTAAATAAAGTCCTGGGCCATTTAAAAGTAGGCAGCAGGCCAGATTTGGCCCTAGGGTTATAGCTTGTCAACCTGACCTCTGAGGTCCCTCCCAGCTCTAGGTCTATGACTCTAAAAAGAAAAGACTCAGCATCCCTGGCCACTCTCTCCAGTTTGTGGTATTCCTTCTCTCATAGCCCCAACACACTGAACTAGGACTGCTTGATCCTCACAGCCATTTCAAGACCCTGCCTCTTTCATAGGCATCCAGCAATCTCTCCTGCTTTGATGTTTTCTCCACCTGTCTACATCATCCTACCCAGACCCTTTCCAGGTCATTTTCCCTCTTGGTCATCCTCTACTAATGAAATTCTTTCTCAAGAAGCTCAGCACCTGGCTCAGTCTTTGTCCTTAGCCCAACCCCTGCCCTTATACTTGGGGATTTCAACATATAGGTGCGATCCCCTCCTCATCTCCGTCATCCTCACTTCATTAAATCTTCAGTTCCTATACCTTGTACTTTCCTTCCATATTAGCCACACACAAGGATGGTCATATCCTTGATCTCACTATGACCCATAAGAGCCTCAGCTGAGCTTTCTAGCCTCCTTAGAAATTATTCTGTTTTCCATACTTTATGGTCCAACCAAATTGGTCCCTCTCTGATCCCCATACACAGTACTCTCAGAGAATCCTTCACTTCCTTCAAAACTGACCTCTGGCACCACCTTCTGAATGAAGCCTTTCCTGAACCCTCCTCAACTTCCCTATCTAGTATGGATTGGTTTTATATTTATTCTTTTAAAAATTATTTTACACTTAAATACTAAACCTTAAATACACAATAAGAAAAGAAAAAGAAAGATTATAAACTTAAATACTGAAACAAATACAAAATAAGAAAAGAAAAAAAGCATTGCCATGTGCACAGCAGAACATAAGAGAGGATTCAAACTATACAGCAATAAATTTCCGTTTCAAGAAAGCCTATATAATAAATACTAAATGTTGTGTTCAGAGCTGTCTATCTTTTCTTTGCTTCCTTGGAAGTTTACTTTTTTCTCTGCTGTGAACTTTTTCCTTTGTTCTTTTTTCTCCCCTCCTCCCCCCACCCCTGAAGGCTACAATTAAGTGTGTGTGTATGTGTGTGTGTGTATATGTGTATTCATATATATATACATACACATACATATATACATACATACACATATAGACATATATAAACACAAAATATGTATACATACACATTCACATACACACATACACTTACATACACACACTTACATATCTATAATCATACGCATATATAGACATAGACATTCATATCCATCTATGTAAGACTACCATATTTTTCCATATTCTATTCCTCTGAGAGTGGATGACCTCTTCCTTCATAAGTCCAAGTCTTTCCATAATTTTCCAAGTCCACCAACTCATCTTTCCCACATCACAGCAACCTTATACTGTCTAGTTATTTTAAATAGTCCAAAACAACATTGATGAATATGGCTGACACATAGTGTAGTTTCCCTATTTTCTCTATATTTATATTTATTCTATAAATTCATATATTCTTTCACCCAAAAGAATATCAGCTGCTTGAGAAACAAAATTCATCTCCCTCCTAGCCCCAATCCTCCTCTAGCTTTTGAAGAGCACCAGCTCTATCTTGTTCATTTGGAAGACTGAATTGACCATGAACAAGGGAGTAATTTGAATAGAGTAAGAATGATTTTAGTTACCCTGAACTAGAATTGTTTTCCAGTCAAAAGAACTTCCAAAGAAGGAATCGCTAGCATAGACAGTCCACATAGCTCCTTCAGAACAAGGGAGGGGATGGACCTCTTCCATGGGTAGACCATACCCGGAGACCTGTGTTCAGAAATTCATGGACAAGCTGGGTGATGAGACAGAGAACCATTCTACAGAAGACTAAGAAACATATTACATGCTACATGCTACTGGAACCAGGGACATTTACTACTGTAGGCCTGTTTCCTCCAAGTGGTAGCCTGGAGAAGATTTAAAGGGGAATCTCTCAGCATCTTCAAATATTTAAAGACTCTTGTCTAAAAGAGGGATAAAGATGATGGAGAATATATTTTTGAGCTGGAAAAGGGCCTCAGAGGTCATCTAGTACAACTACTTAGTTTTGGAGATGAAGAAACTAAGGCCATGAGAGATGAGGTAATCATAGCTACTAATAATCATGACCATTTATATAACACTTCAAGGTTTGCAGAGCACTTTACATATATTATCTCATTTGATGCTCACAACCCTGGGAGATAGGTACTTTTATTATCGCCATTTTACAGATGAGGAAACTGAGGCAGAGGGTAGGAGTGCTAGTAAGTAACTGAGGCAGGATCTGAATTCAGGTCTTCCTGATTCCAAGTCTCAGGCTGTATCCACTGAACCACTCATAGTAGAGATGAGGTGACTTTTCCAGGTCACAAAGAGCTGGGATTCGAAATTAGATTCTGTAACCAGAATGGCCTTTGTTTTCTTTGAGTGACTCAATTTATCTCAGTGAGCTTTACTAGGTGCTAAGCCCCAGACCCAAACCCCATTAGGTGTTAATGTAATCCATGTGGATGTGAACCTTCCAGGGTCCTAAGGGGAGGGGCCAACTCAAATACCAATCACCAGAGCCTGACCTCTGGTGATTCAGATGATGTTTAATGTCTGAAGCCCTATAAGAAGGGAGGACAGAGCCATTTGTGCGGGGCTCTGGAGATGGTGTTGATGAGGAGACTCTGGGCAGCTGTAGTTAAGGAGCCCTCCAGCTTGTAAACCTGGATGTTGAAACTTTGTTGAACTCTGGTAACTATCTGTTGGGACTTGAATCAGACAAAGTCTGTTGATGTCTGTAATTTGCTTGCATTTTGTTTTGAAGTTCAGGGTGCTGGTTTTTTTCCCCTGAACTAACTGAATGATATTTGAATTAAAAGTAAGCTTGTCAACCCCTTCACCTTGCTTTCCTCAATTAAGCAGATCGAAAGAACCTGTGCTGTTGGCAGCTTTCTGGGTGCTGGCTGTGGGTGAATCTTATACCCCCACAGAAGCTGCTAGCCAGGTTGTTGAAACATATGGCGTAGTCGGCAGGATCTGCCTTTAACAAGGAAGCATGGCATGTTGGGGTACTGGGTTGGTTGAATGTTTCCCAGTTTTTGGATTTCTCTTTGTACTTGGAGTGGCTATGGTTCTGTGCAGCCTCAGGAGCAACAAAGTCCTGAAGGAAAACAGGCCGGTGGAAGTGCTGGGCATGGTTTCCCAGGGGCCCAGAGCAGGAGATAATCCCTTCTTCCCAGGGCTTAAGCTGATAAACCTGGCCCTGGAGGACTGTGCTGAAAGGGTGAAAGTCTTGAGATTATATTGTATATGGAGTTTTGAAACAGGAGTGGAGAATGGCCTTGGAGAGTTGGAGAATGGCCTTCCTACAGATTTGGCAGGAGGGGCTGGTGAGAAAGAAGAAGCAGACAGTGGCTGCCAAAATATTGATCCAAGAGACTGCCTGCATGAGAACTTTGGAAAGGTGAGAGCAGTGAGCTGCTTTCCAGCTGACTTTGATGAGGGGAGCACAAAGATGGAGAACCACCTACATCAGGATTCCAGAAGAAGCCAGGTGAGGCCAGCTGGAGTTGGAACCCAGGAGCCTGAAGTCCAGTCCTGGCGCAAGATGAAAACTTTGCAGCAAGGCACTGAGTCTGCCTTTTTGGTCCCTTCAGCTTGGGCTGCTTGGGATCCAGGAGGGAGACATGGATTTGTTTTTGTTTAGGTGGGGGAAGTGCCTTGGACCCCCAGGGACCCCACCCTGTTGGCTTTATTGCCCAGCAGACCCTCCAGACTTGGAACCAGGGACTGGAACTTAATGGGGAGAACAGACCCTAAAAGAACTTTGTTTGAACTCTTTCTTTGAAACTGGGACTTCGGGTGCCACGTGGAAGCCTGCGATGCCAGTGTGCTGCTGAAGAAGCACTTTATTTGGACACTTTATGAGTTTAAGAGATTAACTTGCTTTGACCTAGGGATGGACATTTGAATAGTTAACAATTATTTTGGGAATGATTGATTGAAGAAATTATCTTACTGGGACCTTGGGGTGGGTCACATTTGAATTGTAAACCAATATTTGGGAATGTCACTGGATGATATGTTTTGCTTTATTATGAATGATATGTTTTAGTTTCCTTCGTAATTGGATCACAATGTATGTTCTAGGATACATGGCTGATTAGATTATGTATCCTAGAACAAGGGGTGAAGTGTAACCAGAATGGCCTTTGTTTTCTTTGAGTGACTCAATTTATCTCAGTGAGCTTTACTAGGTGCTAATCCCCAGACCCAAACCCCATTAGGTGTTAACGTAATCCATGTGGATGTGAACCTTCCAGGGTCCTAAGGGGAGGGGCCAACTCAAGAACCAATCACCAGAGCCTGACCTCTGGTGATTCAGATGATGTTTAATGTCTGAAGCCCTATAAGAAGGGAGGACAGAGCCATTTGTGCGGGGCTCTGGAGATGGTGTTGATGAGGAGACTCTGGGCAGCTGTAGTTAAGGAGCCCTCCAGCTTGTAAACCTGGATGTTGAAACTTTGTTGAACTCTGGTAACTATCTGTTGGGACTTGAATCAGACAAAGTCTGTTGATGTCTGTAATTTGCTTGCATTTTGTTTTGAAGTTCAGGGTGCTGGTTTTTTTCCCCTGAACTAACTGAATGATATTTGAATTAAAAGTAAGCTTGTCAACCCCTTCACCTTGCTTTCCTTAATTAAGCAGATCGAAAGAACCTGTGCTGTTGGCAGCTTTCTGGGTGCTGGCTGTGGGTGAATATTATACCCCCACAGAAGCTGCTAGCCAGGTTGTTGAAACTGAGGCAGAGGGTAGGAGAGCTAGTAAGTAACTGAGGCAGGATATGAATTCAGGTCTTCCTGATTCCAAGTCTCAGGCTGTATCCACTGAACCACTCATAGTAGAGATGAGGTGACTTTTCCAGGTCACAAAGAGCTGGGATTCGAAATTAGATTCTCTGACTTAAACTTATTCTGTATGTATTCAAAGAGCAGAACTAGGATCAGTGGGTAAACGTTACTGGGACCTTATTTTGGCTCATGTGAAAAAGCTTTGTAGCAATCAGAGCTGCTTCAGGAGGTAGTGAGGTCCACATGACTAAATCTGTTCAAACAGAGCAAGATGATCACTCAGGGACGTCGCCGAATGAACTTTTTCAGGGGCAGAGGACTAGCGTAGATGATCTCTAAGGTCACACCTACCACTAACAGCCTCTGCTCTCAGGTCGGTTCCAGTTCTAACATTCTATGGTTTCAGGTCCTTTCCAGTTTTAATATTCTAGGCTGTATGTTTTCAGGTCCCATCCAGAACAGACTTTCTATAAATTCTAATTTAATCTCAAAGGGTTGCCCATCTACCACAGTATTATATGTCTATGATTTTGTTTTATGTCTCACCTTCAAATTATTGAAAAGAAAGAGCCATTATTAAAGTCACATTAAGCACATCTTGAAAATGACTTTCTTTTCATTTGAAGCTGTTCTTCATCCTATTTGCCTTGGACTAGAAATGTCAGCTTGGCCAAAACACATCACATACCATTCAATATTGAAAAGTAGTCAAGAAGCCTGGGAAGAACATAGTGTTTTCAAAACCATTAATGCGAATGGAAAAGATGGAAATATATCACTAGGAAAACTGCAAAAGCACAGAAAGATAGCTTTCAGTGACTTAAAAATGTTTCTTATGTTTTATTCTTTTTCTTCATCTGATTAACATATAGAAGAACTTTTTTAACCAAAAAAAGGGAAAGGGGGGTTCTAAGTAACATCTGATTTTAAAAACTGATTGAAGCTGCTATAGGCCATTGTCATTCTCACTTTCCAGTCTATAATCTTGCCAGTTGTACAAAACTGATGAGCCTGCTAGACAGAGAAAGACAATTATGGAATGGCAAAGATTAAGAAAAATGGAAAACAACGGTGGTGTCTAATAGAAAGAATTTGGGGAAAAATGAATTCTCTTCAATCTACTTCTGTTCTAAAACTCCAACAAAGAAAAAGCCTCCTGGAAGAGAGCTGTAATCGCTTAAAGGTGTTTAGCATGATCATCCGCAGGGGAAAACACAACAGGATGAAGAATGTCTGTTACTCAGATTGCAACATGCATCTGGGCGGACACCCCAAAGAGCTGTGAACAACAGGCTAGACCTGGACTCGAATAGGTGGAAGACAAGAGGCTACATGGCCTTCAGGAAACTGCAAAGCTCCCTCAATAACCTAAACTTCCTATGAAAGTAAAGGGCCATGCTTTTAATTAGAACATTCTTCTGGTGGTAGGGCAGTGAGACATGGAATTCAACAGTCTACAGAGAATTAAAAATCAGTATCACACAGAGGGCGACAAAGAGGTATATAATAGTTACGAACAGTGTGCAACATATGATCAGTGAGACACCTTGAAAATTACGGGCATACCTAGGAGAGATTGCGGGTTTGGTTCCAGACCACCACAATAAAGTGAGTCACATGGATTTTTTGGTTTCCCAGTGCATATAAAATGCTGTACTGTAGTCTATCAAGTGTATTATGTATTATTTAGACATAGTATTATGTCTAAAAAATACATATACTTTAAAATATTTTTAAATATATAAATTATACATATATATTATATATAATTTAAAATATGTTATTGCTAAAAAAAATACTAACCATCATCCGAGCCTTCAGCAAGTCACAATCCTTTTGCTGGTCTTGCCTCGATGTTGATGGCTGCTGACTGATCAGGGCATTGGTTGCTGAAGGTTGGGGCCACCGTGGCAATTTCTTGAAATAACACAACAATGAAATTTGCCACATCGATTGAGTCTTCCTTTCACTTAAGCACTCAGAGGCCATTGTAGGGTTATTAATTGGCCTAATTTCAATATTGTTGTGCCCCAGGGAATAGGGAAGCCCAAGGAAAGGGAGAGAGATGGAAGAACAGCTGGTTGGTGGAACAGTCAGAACACATAACATTCATCGATCATGTTCACCATCTTGCACGGGTGCCATTTGTGACACTCCAAAATAATTGCAATAGTAACTTCAAAGATCACTAATCACAAACCATCATAACAGATTTGAAATATTGTGAGAATTACCAAAATGTGGCAAAGGGACACAATGAGAGCTCATGGCGCCAATAGACTTGCTCGATGCTGGGTTGCCACAAACCTTCAATTTGTAAGAAATGCACTATCTGTGAAGCACAATAAAGCAAAATGCCATAAAATGGAGTGTGCCTGTTGTGTAATGAGGGTAAGAAATAACAGCTGGATAGCCAGACTGCTCTGTTGGTACCTTCACAATACCAGGAGGAAAGGAGGAAGGATTTCAGCACAATCAGATGGACCCCTCGTGGCAAACTTTTGGGAGGGCATGGGTGACTTTCAAACTATATCACTGGAGGAAATTTCCAAATCGATGAGCTCACAGATCCTTTACAAAGTTGCCAAAGTGATTTTTCTTAGGTCTAGAGCTGACTAGGTCCCTCCACCACTCACTCAAATCTGGTGGCTCCCTATTGCTCCTAGGATCAAACATCATCTCCATTTAGGTTTTAAAGCCCCTTCCAATATTGTCCCACCTTCTCCTGCCAGACTCAATTCCCTACCCATGTTCCAGTTAAAATGGCCTTTTCCCTGTACCTCATGCATGATTTCATCTCCCATCTCTATGTCTTTGCACTGGCTGTCCCCCATGCCTGGAATGCCCTTCCTACTCACCTCTGCCCCAAAGGATTCCTTTTTTCCTCCAAGATGTACTTCAGGCATCATCTTCTGCCTGAAGCCTTATTACCCCAACGGTGAATGCCCCCCCCAACAAATACCTTGTATTATTTAGTTGTATTTACTATTTTCATCTCTATTCTGTATATGCTTATGTGTGTACTTGTCTTTTCCATTAGAATATAAGCTCCTTGAAAAAAGGGATTATTTTATTTATTGTCTGTCTCCCCAGCAACTAGTACAATGTTTTGCTTATTGATTGATTCATTTGAGACTTTGAGAACTAACAGCACCTGGTATTTATAATTAACAGCACACTGGTTTGACAGTACAATAACAACAAGAAGTTATATCTTTATAGTGTTTCAATGTTTACCAGTGAGGCTGAGAAGAGAAATGACTTACCTAAGGTAACACAGCTAGTAACAGAGCCAGAATTCAAGCTTACAAGATGACGCTACTTCTCCTTGTATTCCCCTAAACAAGCCTGTGATGGAGACAGGCTGGGTATGTACAACCTCCATTTTACAGATAAGGAAACTGAGGCTGTGGGCAGTCAACTGACTTTCCCAAGCTAGGAAGTGGCAAAGCCAGGCCTCAAGTCCAGGTCTTCTCATTTCCAGTCCAGGGCTATTCTGACAACATCAGAACACATCTTTGCTATTACTGTGATGGATGACAACTGCACAATATATAATAATACTTAACAAAAACGTATTTATGAGACCATCCTAGAGTTTGACCTCAATCTCAGCTATCTTAGATATTACTATCTGAGACTGCACTGTCAGTGTGCCAAGAAAATGAATATGTTTTCAAAACCTCAGCTTGTGGAGAGGGTTCCAAAGAGGAGCTCTCACATGGCAGGAGTTTTCCCCCACTAAGTCATCTGCTAATAGGTAGGCTCACCTCTGGAAACATATCTGTCCTTTCTCAGTGTACTGTGGTTTGAAAAACATGGGATTTAAAGGCAGAGGACTTGAGTTGGAGTCCTGGCCCAGACATTTTTTAGCTGTATGAATATGTGCAAATCGCGCCTTCCAAGTATCTCTGTTTTATCCTCTATAAAACCAGCGATAATAAGATATACACATGGTGGCTGTGAGGAAAGAGCTTTGTAAATTTTAAAACACTACAAAAAGGTGAGCAACCATTTTCATCATGATTTCTCCAAAAGCTCATTGGATTTTGATACATTAGTAATGGCGGAAGGGCAGGCGTAGCTCAAACCATGAGCTTTATCATGTAAGGTTGCCCAAGATGGCCATGTCAGAGTGGAGAGTTCTGTCTCTCCGGAGGTGATCCGCAGGAGAAGGAAATGGCAAACCTACTCCAGTGTCCTTGCCAAGAAAACCCCATGGACCATATTAAAATGCTAAAAGAGATGACTATGACATCAGAAGATGAACCCGTCGGGTCAGAAGGCGTCCAACATGCTACTGAGGAAGAATGGAGAACAACTTCGAGTAGCTCCAGTACTAGTGAAGTGGCTGGGCCAAAGTCAATAGGAAAATCAGCTGGGGATGCGTCTGGTGACCAAAGGACAGCCTGATGCTATAAAAACCAATGTTGCCTAGGAACCTGGAATTTAAGGTCTATGAACCAAGGTAAGGTGGATGTGGCCAAAAAGGAGATGGAAAGATTAAACATCGACATCTTGGGTGTCAGTGAACTTGAATGGATGGGAATGGGTGAATTTATCATTACATATACTAGTGTGGGCAAGAATCCCTCAGAACAAATGGAGTAGCCCTCATAGTCAATAAAAAGGTGAGAAAAGCAGTACTAGAGTATAATCTCAAAAATGACAGAATGATATCTGTTTGAATCCAGGGCAAACGGTTCAACATCACGGTAATACAAGTCTATGCTCTAACTACTGATGCCAAAGAGGCCAAAGTTGATCAGT
Source organism: Trichosurus vulpecula (assembly GCF_011100635.1). Taxonomy (NCBI): domain Eukaryota; kingdom Metazoa; phylum Chordata; class Mammalia; order Diprotodontia; family Phalangeridae; genus Trichosurus; species Trichosurus vulpecula. The sequence continues at coordinate 6,641,173 of NW_023494377.1, forward strand.
TCTATGAAGACCTACAACATCTTCTAGAAATAACACCAAAAAAGACACCACATTTATCAATAGGATATTGGAATGTTAAAGTGGAAAGTCAAAAGATAATTGAAGTAACAGGCAAGTGTGGCCTTGGAGTACATAATGAAGCAGGGCAGACACTAATAGAGCTTTGTCAAGATAACTAGCTGGTCATAGCAAACCCTCTTTTTCAACAACCCCAAAGGCGGAGAAATGCTATACAGTTAGTTAAAACAAGAACTTGGAGCTGACTGTGGTTCAGATCATGAACTTCTTATAAAATTCAGACTTAAATGGGAGAAAGTAGGAAAAACCATCAGATCACATACGTATGGCCTAAATGACATCCCTTATGAATATGAAGTGGAGGTGATGAATAGATGTAAGGGATTAGATCTGGTATATAGAATGCCTGAAGAATCATGATTAGAGGTTTGCGATATTGTACAGGAGGCAGCAACAAAAAACATCCCAAAGGAAAAAAAGAGCAAGAAAGCAAAATGGTAGTCTGATGAGGCCTGAAAATAGCTGAGGAGAGAAGGAAAGGGAAAGGGAAAGAAGAAAGGGAAAAATATACCCAACCTTATGCTGAATTCCAGAGAAATGCAAGGAGAGATAAGAAGGTTTTCTTAAATGGGCAATGGAAAGAAATAGAAGAAAACAATAGAATAGGAAAAGAACCATGCAAAGTGGGCATGATAAAAACAAAAATGGGAGGAACTTAACAGAAGCAGAAGAGATTAAGAAGAGGTGGCAAGAATACAAAATAGAACCATACAAGAAAGAGCTTAACATCACTGATAACTATGGTAGTGTGGTCACTGATCTAGAGTCAGAGGTCCTGGAGAATGAAGTCAAGTGGACCTTAGGAAGCATTGCTAAAAATAAGGCTAGTGGAGGTGACTGAATCACATTTGAGCTACTTATAACCCTAAAAGATGATGCTATTAAAGCGTTGCACTCCATATGCCTGCAAATTTGGAAAACAACAGTGGCCGCTGGATTGGAAAGGATCAGTTTATATACCAATCCTAAAGAAGGGCAATGCCAAAGAATGAATGTTCAAATTACTGAACAATTGCCCTCATTTCATATACCAACAAGGTTATGCTTGAGATTATGCAAGCTAGGATGTGAACCAAGAATCACCAGAAGAGCAGGCTGGTTTTCAAAGAGGCAGAGGAACTAGAGACCAAACTGCCAACATTCACTGGAGTTCCATCTGTTTCATTGACTACACACAAGCATTTGACTGTGTGGATCACAACAAAATGTAGCAAGTCCTCCAAGAGATGGGAGTACCAAATCATCTCCTGAAGAACCTGTATGTGGGCCAAGAACCAAACATGATCAGAGAACAAACTCTTTCCATTGTGCCTATTTCAATTTTTCATTCCCTGAAAATGTTTTTGCTTTCAGGGTTCTACAGATCACAACTGTGGTGAGGAGTGGGGTGGGGGGAGTAGAGAGTAGGAACCTATGATAACTAAGTTGCTACAATTTCTGATGACTGGGACATGATTTATTATTTGTATCTTGCAGAGACCAAGAAAACACATGTGAAAGGCTTCCTCTTTTCTCACGGGCTTTTCCCCACACCATCATACTTTTCCTCTTTCCCGGGTTCTTTTCCTTTATTTATAGTTTGCAAGAGATGGAAGGGATCTTAGAATCATCTAGTCCATGTACTCAGGTAAGGAAATATAAAATATATAGAAAGTCCATTGCAAGTAATTTCAGGAGGTCTCTAGAAATTGGGAGGAATTGGGAAAGGTCTCTTTTAGGAAGCAACGCCTGAGCTGAGCCTGGAAGGGAACTTGGGTTTCCAAGAGGCCAATGTAATAAGGAAGAAGAACATTTCATGAATGGGTGCAGCCTGCGTGATGCAAGAAGAAAAAGAAGGAATGTTGTGTATGAGGAACACCAAGTAGGCTATATTGGCTGGAGTGCTGAGTGTGTGACAGGAGGTTGGGAGGGGTGGGAGGTAATATGTAATCAACCTGTAAATAGAGGTGGGAGCCAGACTGTGAAGGACTTTGAGAAAAAGAGGAAGTTCTATTTTCTCACAGAAGCAGTAGGGAGCCATTGGATCTTCTTGAGCAAGAAAGTGACATGATGAGATGTATGCTTTAAGGATATCAGTCAAGGTGGGAGCTCAGTGAGTGATGGACTGGAGAGGGGGAAGGCTAAATCCTAGGTGACAAATTAGGAGGCTAATGCGGTAGTCAGGTGAGAAGTGGTGAGGACCTGAATGAGGGTAACACCTGGGGAAGTAGATACTAGAGATGATGAAAAGACTTGAAAAGATTGAAAAGACTTGGCAACTAATTAGCTTTGAGAGGTGAGAGAGAAGGAAGAGTGGGTGATGATTCTAAGGTTGCCAAACTGAGTGCCTTCAACAGAAACCAGGAAGTTTGCAGGAGGGCTAAGTTTAGGGGGAAAGAGAATGTGTCCTGTTTTGGATATCCAGGTAAAGATATCCAACAGGTATTTGGCAATGGGAGATTGGAGATCAGAAGAGAGATGGGGGCTAGAGATGCAGATCTGGGAGTCATCTGAGTAGAGATAACATTTGAACCCATGAGAGCTAATGAAATACCTGAAAGAGAAGAAGGCCTAGGACAGAACCCTAAGGGCCAGAGGACCCCATCGTAGGAGCAAAACCAGGAGAGAGTGGTGTCTTGAAAGCCCAAAGAGGAGAGATTATCCAGGAGGTGAAGATGGTCAAATGACAAAGACTATGGGGAAGCCAAGAAAGATGAGCACTGAGAAAATGCCATTGGATTTAGCAATCGAAATCATTGGCAAAGTCTCCAAGGGAACTTTTATTCTAGTGGCAGGACCAGAAGCCAGGAGCAAGGGGTTAAGAAGAGTGTAAAGAATGTGAAATAGTAGAGGTCTGGAGTGTAATTGGCATTTTCCCCTCAGAGTTTGACTCTAAAAGGGAGGAGAGAGATAGGATGATAGCTTTTGGAATGGAAGGCTAAAAAGATTATCTTAAGGCAAGGTAAATATCTGGGGATCATAGGATCCCAGGCCTAGAGCTAGAAGAGATCTCGAAGGCCTCCAAGCTCCTTGGTTTACAGATGAGGAAAGGCCCAGAGAGGCTGATCAGCTTGTCTAAGGTTGCACAATGAATGGGTGCCATGTGCAGTGCTTGAACCCAGCTCCTCTGATCTCAGAGCTACTGTACCATTCCGACTGTAGGAAGGAGTCAGTGGATAAGGAGAGAGTGAAAATTCAGGAGAGGGGGGTGATTGAGAGATGTGCTCCCAGAGGCAATGGAAGTAGATGTAATCAAGGCCATTGGCCTGGGCAAAGAGAAGGCCCACCTCATTCTCTGAGACTGGCACAAACGAGGAAAAGAATGGGGGATGAGTGCGAGGGGATCTGAAGTGTTGAATTGGGGAGAAAAGGGTGCTAGCTCCTGGTGGATGACCTCAGTTTTTTTCCGTAGGCTCAGGTAGGTTATTCTCCTGGAGCGGGGGAGGACAGAAGAGAAGGTTTGGAACAGATGTTGTGGGAAGTAAGAAAGGGTTAAAGAGGGAAGAATAAAAAGATTGCTTTGCAGCAGTGAGGGTCCAGTGGAGATCGGAAAACATCGATTTATAGCCAAACTAGTCACACAAGTTGTGTAACTTCCTCTTAGCATTTTGCAACGAGTAGGAGTAAAGAAGACAGCTGGTGGGAGTAATCCAAAGTTGGGGCTTAGAAAGGAATGTGGGGACAAGGAGGCAAGGGATTTAAGGGTTAGAGGTCAGTGTGAAACTGAACATATGGTCAAGATTTTGAAGGGAAGAAAGCGAGGCCAGAGTAAGGGAGACAGCCTGGGAAATCAGTGAGGGGTGGAGTGCCTGGAAGTCCAAGTGAAGTTCAGTGAAGGATAAGAAGGGGTGCGGCCCAAGGAAAGATGGAATGATAGGAGGTTATGATAGATAGAAGAATTTCAGACTGAGAAGGTGGGATGTTTTGGGGTGATGATATCAAGGAATGACTCCACCCCGTGTGGCCGAGCTGGGGTGAAGGTACAGCTCATGGCAGTTGAGGAGAATGATGGACAGGGAAGTCAGAGTATTTGAGGGATCATCCACTTGTAAATTTGTAAGTCTCCCAGTAAAAAGACAGGGGCCAGGAGAGGACAGAAGACTGTGAAGCAGATATTGAACCCCATAAGGAAGGAAGTAGGATTATCTGATGGCAGGAAAAATAACTGCTACCAGGATGTGATGGAGCTAGACATAGGAAAGGGTGCTGACAGGTGATGTTAGGTGTTGGATCTAGCAGCAGTAGTGAGGAACAAGAAACATGCCTACTGGTCGTCCTTGCCCAGCATGTTAGGGAAGGTGTGGGGCATGAGATAAGGTTGTCTAATACTAGAGAGGGTGGCCATGGCCACAAGATCTTTTGGATGGAGCCAGGTTTCCACAACTGTGAGAAGACAGAAGATGTATGACAGGAAGAGGTCTAATAGGAAGGACAAGTTTTATTAATAATAATTTGGGAGCTCCACAGGGCACAACAAAAGGGGAGATAAGAGTTAGATAGGGACATAGGAGGGGGATAGGGTCAACACAGAAAGGTCTACAGGGTGCAAGGAATGGTATCTTTCATCTAGGCTCAGGTAGGAGGCGGGAACCTTATATTTGTGATACATCGGAAAAAATCACTGGTGCTGGAGTCAGGAGATTGAGTTTAGATCCCACGTCAGAAACTACCTGTGTGACCTTGGCTTTATCACTCGACTTCTCTGGGCTCAGTTTCCTCATCTGTAAAATGAGGTGAGTGCACTCCATGGCCTCTCGGGTCCCTTTCAATTCTAAGTCTGTGATCCTGATTCTAGATTTGGGAGAAATGATTAGCACATCACATAAGCCCTGCCAATTCGGTGGAGGTATAAGTGCTCTTGGAGCACCCCCTGGTGGACATAAAAGAGCAAAGGTGGGGCAAACACTAATTAATAGCCATTCAAACACAACAGTGCTTGGATCTGTTGTCCTCTCCTTCCAAGGGCACACAAGGAAGCTGGGGAGACAGGAAGTGATGCTATGCCCATAGAACTAGCATAGTTGAGCCAAAATTCTGTTCCAAATATCCCATCCAGTTCAGCCTAAAGGAAGCAGTTTCTCTTATGGAAGATATAGGATCACAGGACCCAGAATTGGAAGAGATCTTAGAGATCACCTAGTCTGGGGGTTCTTAACTTTCTGTGTGTAATGCATCCCTTTGGCAAGCGGTCTGGGGATGCCTAGGGACCTTTTATTAGAATAATGTCTTTAAATAATTAAAAGAAATGCTCATCTTCAGTTAGAAGAAAGTAAAAATAAGGAGGTAATTAGGTTATTTTCCTGTCCAAGTTTGCAGACCCCCTGAAATCTATCCATGGACCCCAAGTTATGAGTGTCTAATCTAGGCCAAGCCATTCATTTTTACAGAAGAGGAAACTGAGACCACAAAAGGTCAAGCAACTTATCCAAGGTCATACAACCAATACGCGGCAGAGTTGGAACTCAAACCCAGGTTCTTCAGCTTTCCCTGGCACCCTCTTACCACTCTCACGCATTGCCTTTAGGGACAGAGTTGTAAAATGGGCTGAAATGGGTGCAGCTTCCCATGCTGAAGCAGGAGGGAATACTGTTCCATTTTTAAAGACTCTCAGTTTTCTTCCCAGTCTTTTTTTTCTCCTCCCAGTCTTTAGCAGCCTCAACAGAAAGATGCCTTAACAGCTTTGTGCCTAGTCAGCCTGGGCTGCCAATCAAGGCCTATAGTAAAGGATGCTAGTTGTTTCACGACTTTTCTGTGTACCTTCTAAGGGGAAGTTTGGTTATTTATCTGTGTGGTTGCCTGAAGCCCAAGTCCCAGGCTGGAGAACCAGAAAGAACACTATTAATAAACCAGGATAGAAAATTAAAGTCGCATACAATTTATGGGAGAACATTTGCCTCCCATCTTACGACTCCCTTTGAATAGATTACTTGAGCCCATTGTAGTCAGGAAACATCACTTAAGTGCACAGGTGTGCACATGCACACACTCCTTAAACCTTGTGTGCTTCAGAAATTTTGCCCAAAGGGGGCAGATTCCTTCTTAGACTTAACAAAAGATGAGCTGACCTAGTCAATCCATTCCCTAGAATGGAGGGAGAAGAATCTAGACCCAGAACCAACCACAAGGGTACCAACTCCTTACTTTGGCACTCAAGGTCCTTCACAAGCTGGCACCTCACTTACTCTCTAATGGGACATCTCCTACTATTTCTAGCATCATAGGTAGCCCCTCTGCTGGTTTCAAACTCTCACCTGCAGGCCCTGAAAAGCTCTGAAGGAATCCTAGCAAAATGTCATTAGGGAAACGTTTAACAAAATAAGCAAAAATACAATATAATATGGATAATGTTAATATGTGGTTTCAGATGAAAAATATGCAATTGGAAACTATTTAACAAAATAAAGAAAATACATCAGAACATAGATAATGTTAATTTGCGGTTTTCCCTGAGTCAATATACTGCCTGCAGGGATCCTTAGGTACAGTTTAGTGGCCCCATTACAATTTGGGTCTGACACCACTGCTATAGATGACCCACAGCCCCTGAATTTTTGCAAAGAGGAAACTGAGTCCCAGAGAGGTTAAATGACTAGGTCAGGGTCACATGGCCAGTAAGTAGCTAGTGCAGAATTTGAATTTGGACCTTCCTAGGTCACAAATAGGATCCTGGATCTAGAGCTGGAAGGATAGATGTCATCGAGTCCAACCCCTTTACAGATAAGGAAACTGAGGCCCAGGGGAGTAAAGTGATTTGCCTGAGGTTACACAGGCTGTAAATGGCAAAGTCAGAATTCTAACCCAGGTGTTCCAAGTCAAAACCTAGGCCTCTTTCAATGTACCATGTTCTCCCCACCCCAAGGATTCTCTGTTCTAGATCAGTGGCCTCCAAATTTTGTTGATTCCACACCCTTATCAGTCAAACAATTTCGAGTATGGACCCCCAATTATGTGTATATTTACTTATATATGTGTATGTACTACTGTACTAATGATTATATAATTACAAAATAAAATTGAAATTTTAAAATGATAAGAAAAAGATGAAATAACATTTGATTTCAGAGGCAAAATAATATTTGGTCCCAGAGGCAACAGGGAGTAATTACAGTTTATTGAGGAGAGGAATGACGTCATCAGACCTGTGCTTTAGGAAAATATTTTAGCAATTGAGTAAACATGGCTCGAAGAGGGGAGAGACTTGAGGAAAGGAGGCTATTCTAATATTTCAAGTGAGAGGCAATGAAGGCCTGAATACATGGCTGTGTAAGCAGAAGAAAGGGGACAACGATAAGAGCTATTGCTGAGGTAGAAATAACAAGACTTAGCAACTGATTGGATGTGTGGGGTGAGAGACAGTGAAAAGTTGAGGATGACAGTAAGGTTGGGAAGCTGGGTAACCAAGACAATGGTAGTGCCCTTGGCCGAAATTGGGAAGTTCAGAAGAGAGGAGGGTTTGGGGTGGGGGTGAGAATGGAATGAGATCAGACATGTACATTACAACTCATGCATGCCTGCGTACCCTGTGTGATTCATTCTCTCCCACCTGAAAGGGAAAAGAGGGGAGGTGGGGCTCTTATGCAAGCAAGGGTCATAACCCCACAGAGTTTTGTTACAGCCACCATGTGAGGGAGAGGGAATTTTTCCAATGACACCTGTCCTGGCCTGAGGGTCCAATGCTTATCCTGTTGGGAGGGTGGTACATCATCCAACTTTCCACTTTCTGACTGGTTGTTTACACACCCCCTGAGGTCTAGCCATGGCCCTCACTTTACAGACCTTGGCTCTAGATAAACTGGACCACGAGAAATCTACTGAAACACATCTGTCCATTTCTTCCTCTCCCATGGCCCAATATTTTGTTTCTAACCATAGACCTAGACAGTTGGATTTTATGTATCTCTTATCTGTCTCTGGGCCTCATTTTTCCTACTAAATTTTTAAGGTCCTTGAAGGCAGGGCTAGTGTCTTGTTTACCTTTATATCTTCCCTAATGCTGATCACAAAGAAAGTGCTTAATAAGTGCCTAATGGATAAATGAATGGGCAAGCAAACCAACAAATGAACATCTTCATCCCAGCAATGGCCATGGAGAAAGTGGGAAAACATGAAATCTGTGTTAACATGGCACTGCAGAGAATCACTCCACTCTAATTAAAACATCTGTGTATGTATGATGTGTTTTTTAAGATTCACGTGATAGAAATCCTAAAATGTAGCTCCCAGAACACTTGATGGAAAGTTTAAAGAAAAGATGCTTAATACAATACAGGCATTATAATTGTTAGAGATAAAATGCTGCTAAGTTTTAAAAGATGCAAACATTTGCTGTTCACTTCAGGTTTGTATATCAAAGAGCTCGCAACTGGCCACAGTTATTTGGCAGAATCACACAATTCCCAAATGGTTATTTTTTTAAATAATTTTTCGCAGGTCTCCAAAGGCAGCTAAATTTATAATGTAATAGAGCAAATAAGAGGAAGAAAGATAAAGGAGGCACTCCTTTTTACATATTCTACCTTCCAGCCAAACTGGACTATTTGCCATTCTTTATTTTACAGATGAGGAAACTGAGGCTCCCTTAAGTGGCAAAATCAGGATTCAAACCCGGGTCTCCTAAGTTCAACAGCACAAGTATATGACCCTGTGGTGAAGGACTGTTGGGGATACAAGGATGAATAAGGCATGGCCTCTAACCCTCAAGAACCTTAGAGTCTAGATCAGAGGTATCAAATTCCCAGCCCTAAGGCCCCAGGAGGCCAGCAAAACTCCTTCTCCAGTGGCAGCAGAATCAAATTAAAATGTAACTGGGAAATGTTTGCCAAAATAAATAAAACTACAATACAACATAGATAATGCTAATTTGTGGTTTTCTAAATCTGTTTCTATTTGAGTTTGCCACCACTGGTCTAGCTAAATAAGGAACTAATCCAGAAAGATAGTTAACAGTATAATAACAACAATAAATGACCTTTCTTTTAGGCAATAGGAACCCAAGAAGAAGAGTAGAAAGAGCATTCAGTTTGAAGGTGGAAATCCTGGCTCTGTCTCTTACTATCTCTTACTTATTGTCTCTTACTTACTCTTATGACCTTGGGCACATCACTGCTCTGTTCTGGGTACTTGTTTGCTCCTCTGTGAAATATGGGGCTGAGCTAGAGAAGCCCATACAAGGATCTCTTGATGGAATAGGAAACATTTAGCTTGGAGAAGTGGAGTTCTGGGAAATAGAGGGTAGGAAGAAAGTTCAGCCTTGTTCCGTTAGATCCCAGAGGGCAGATATAACAGCAATGGGGGAGGCACATTTTGGCTCAGTGTAAATATGACAGAGGCCTAGTACTTGCACCAGCCCCATTGGATCACTCATCTGATGTGACTTCCCTATATGGAGAAGCTGGGAATCCCGCTCCCAGGAGAGTCATGATTTTGTGTGCTGGAAGTTGGAGAGACTAGAGCATGTGTGGACATTCTGTAACTGGTTCCTGTCTGCTGACCATATGGCTAGGAGGAGCCTTTCTGAACTGGGGACATCTTCAAAAAGGCCTGAGGCAGCTTCAGCAGCCTCTCTTAGCTTCATTTGGTGACTCCTTTGCTTGGATTGTCTGATGAGAGACCCTGCAGGCTGTAAGGGAAGAAACTTTGAAGCCTTATCCCCTCTGAGGACAAATGCTTATGCATTTGTTCCTTTCCATTCTAGGTAAAGGGAGTGGAGTCTCTGAGACCTTGTGAATTTTGAAAGGCCCAGAGGGCACCTTGGTATCCTGGCATTCTAGAATATGGGTTTGTGGCCAGCCAGCATAGATGTTGGCTGTACTCCTGAGGAATGAGGAATGACCTTCTTGTCCCAGGACAGAGGAAGCTAAGACAAAACCTCATATGGCCTGTCATGCTGTGTCTGGACATGAATTTTGGCCTATGTAGGAGCTGACCTCAATTTTGAGCCTACTTTCCCCAGAGACTGAGGAGGGAGAGGGTAGAACGTGCTCTCAAGATGTTAGAAGGAAATATTTGTATGTTCTTGCTATATCTTTGAAGTAGGCATCCTTTTGTAAAAGCTAATTCATGTTGGCTGGTTAACAATAATTGGGGCACTAGTCAGTGACCCCTAACACTGTGTGTGTGTGTGTATGTGTGTGTGTGTGTGTGTGTGTGTGTGTGTGTGTGTGTGTAAAACACAGCCAGTGGGGGCTCAAACTGATGGCAGGAGACAACAGCAACTCCACAAACCCTACAGGGTAGAACCCAAGGGCCAGATGGTGCAGCTGGATAGTGGATTCTGGAAGAGTGAGCCAGAGGGTCACTTACATGAGGAAAGGTACAGGCCTGGTGATAGACTGTCTACAATCTACATCAGAACACTAAAGAAATCACAGATTCTTAAAATACTGAAGTATATTTTCCCTTAGTATTAGAGGAGTCCACAAGTGGAACAAAGTACTGCTGAAGAGATGGGTTCCCCTTCACTCAAGGTCTTCAAGGGGAGGTTAGATAGTCACTTCTCAGTAATGTTGTATGAAGGGATTCCTGAACTCTGAACTCAGCTAATTGGGCGATTAGCTGAACTCTATAGTCTCTTAGAGCTCTGTCATATTATCCTAATTCATCAAAATAATTTCAAGGAACCATAGAAAGTCAGAGTTGGAAGGGACCTCAGCTGGTGGTCATCTAATCCATCCCACACCTGAAGACGAATCCTTCCTTTGTTCATACCTGGCAAGTGGACATCCAGCCTTTGCTGGTCATTCCACTTTGGTTAGTTCTAATTATTAGGAAAGGTTTTATTTTCATTGGATCAACTTCTCACCATTGCTCTGACTTCTGCCTTCTGGGACCAAGATGAATATGTCTAATCTCTCTTCCTTTCAAATGCTTGAAGCAACTATGTTTCCCCTGCTTTTTTCTTCTCCAGTGTAAACACCCCCAGTGCTTTTAACTGATTATGCAGCATAAACTCAAAGCCCTTCACTATTGTGGAATCTCTTGTCTGGATACTATAGTTTCTCCCTAAAATGTGAAGCCCAGAACCAAACATAAAACTTCAAGTATGATTGATCAAGTCAGAATAAGGGGAACTACTGTCTCACAGAAGCTGGAAGGGACTTTTGCAACCATTTAGTCCCACCCATACTCAAAGGAATCCTCACTATAACATATCTGACAAGTGGTCATCTGTGCTTTGCCTGAAGACTTCCAAGGAAAGATAACCCACCACCACTTCTCAAGGCAGCTCATTACACTTTGGGACAGTGCTAACTCTTAAGACATTTTTGCAAGCCATCAACAAAGCTAATCTCTTCTCTATAAATATTTATGTCTCTGAGGGAAGAGGTCCCTTTAATTATTTCCAGAGAGCCCTTGAAAGGAGCTGTCAGAGAAGGTACTGAGTGATTTTAGGAGAAGATTAAGTGACTATTGTTCTATTAAATGGAGTAGGATATTAACCCCAAACTGTATCACATTGTGACCTTTTCCTTGTTCATTTAAGTTGTCTTGCTGTCAGAGAGATGTCCAAGGATATGGGGAGGGGGAGCTGTGTTAATTTGGCTTTGTGTCTCTCCTGAGTCTTCTTTTCTCCAGGTGACACAGTCCAGTTCAACTGTAACTCATATGACATAGACTCAAGGCCCTTCATCATCCTGGTTGTTCTCCTCTGGATACTTTCTAGCTTCTCAAACTCCTTCTTAAATCATGGTACCCAGAACTGAACAAAGAACTCCAGATGAGGTCTGACCTACTTATTCCTGCATGCCCTATCTGTTATTAGAGCCGAAGATATATTCACTTCGTTGATTGCCACATCATAGTGCTGCCTTATGTTGAGCTTACGGAGCACTAAGATCCCGAGATAGTCTTCAGATGGATTGTCATCAAGCCATGCCCTACCTATCTTTGTGCCAATGAAACTGATTTTCTTTTAATCCAAGTGTAAGCCTTTACATTTATCCCTATTAAGTTTCACCTTTTTTGTTGTTGAGTTCTTTCAGTCATGTCCGATTCTCCGTGACCCCATCTGGGGTTTTCTTGGCAGAGATACTGGAGTGGTTTGCCATTTCCTTCTCCAGCTCATTTGACAAATGAGGAATGGAGGCCTTAGAGATGAAAATTAAAACAATTCCAATTCATAGCAACACTTTTTTGTGGTAGTAAAGAACTGGAGTAAAGTGAATGCCCATCCAGCGCATCTGTGAGGAGGAAAGGGAAGACTGAGCTATGGTACAGAAGGCAGATACCAAAGAGACTCATTGGCCCTGCAGGCATCTCAGAGCAGAAGAACAGGGTTGATGCTACCACCTAGACCACCCTCCTTGACGCCCAAGGGAAGTTCCAAGAAAAGATTGGCTCTTTCCCAAACACCTCCTCTTAATGCGTGTCTATTCATAGACACTAAAATATATGTGATCTGCTGCTTTGGTATCTAAATATTTCCAGTAAAATGAATTCTGTCTCAACCACAAAGAGATGAGGGGTTATCTACAGATGGATATAAATGTAAGGTTAGGCAGAGAGCCCAACCTCTGATTAGGTGTTAGGAATTTTCCTACGCGAGGGCTCGGAGCAATTGTGTCAATTCAGAACTCATTTAAAATAAACTCCCTAAAGCTAAAGAGAAAGGAACTAAGTGTACCTTACAGGCTATTATATTGCCCCCTAGGCTTAAAATGAATTATTCTAACCAGGTCTTCCCATACCATGAAGGGTTTAAAGTTATGACTTACCTAAGGGCAGTCCTCTCCCTCTTTCCCCATTCTGAAGGGGTGATTAGAATATTGATCAAAGGGAGGAAGTTCTTTGGATTATTTCCAGAGAGCCCTTGAAAGTAATGGCCAAAGACGAAACTGAATGGCTTAAGGAAAAGACTGATTATTGTTCTGTTAGATGGAGTAGAGTGTTATCCCTAAATTGTATCATATCATTTCCCTTGTTTAAGATTCCTATAAATGTTCATTAAAATTGTCTCGGTTAAAAAGATGTCTGAGGGCGTGGGGGAGGAGAGACTATGTCAGTTTGGACATTTCTCCCCGTAAGCTAAATAATGCTTGGATTTAGAGAATAATAAATTAATTTTAAAAAATGTTTCTGGCAGATATGAGCCTAAAGCCCAGAGTACAGTATTAATATTTTCCTCCAAAATATACATATATAGATATATCTCCAACCAGTTGCCGAGTGCTATTGATTCTACCTCCGACATCTCTCGTATCTACTTCCTTCTCACCACTCCGAATTAGTCCCATAGCCCCTCCCCTAGTTCATGCCCTTACCACCACTAAACTTAACTATGGCAACAGCCTCTTAACTGGTCTCCCTATCTTAAGTCTCTCTGCCCTCCCATTCTTCACACAGCTGCCAAAGTGATGTCCCCAAAGCACAGATCAGACCACGTCATTCTCCTGCTCGGCTTTGGTTTCCTCAGGCTCAGAGGATTAAATATCAACTCCTGTTTGGCATTGAAAGCCTTTCACAATCCAAGCCCATTCAACATCTCCAGCTTTCTTTCATATTACTCACCTTTGAGTACTCCATGGTCCAGACAAACTGGCCTTCTTACTTTCCTCACACATAGCATCTCTCCTCCCAGGTGCATGTTTTTGCACAGGATGACCCCATGTTTGGAATGAACTTCCTCTCTGTACCTTCCAATCCTAAGGTTTCTTCAGAGGCCACCTTAAGTTGTGCCCCACATGACCTTTTATCACCCCACTCAGATATCAGACCACTCCCCCCAAATTACCTTGGATATATTCTGTATGTACTTATTTATATGTGCAAAGGTTGTCAGCACTTAGAGCCAGAAATCCTTGAAGGCAAAGAGTGTTTTGTTTTTGTCTTCACGTCCCTAACACTTAGAACAGTGCCTGGTAGATATTTAATAAATGCTTGTTGATTGAACTGATGTAGATTGAAGGAAGCACAGGGGAGTGCTAGAGCCAACTCATACTGGCTAGAGAGAGCCAATCATTAGATTTTCGGTGTGAGCACTTACACCTGGGAAATAGGCAAACGCTACATATCAAGGTTTGATTTATTGCTTTGTTGATCATCTAGACTTAAAGTGACGGAGAAAATGTGAATAATGCAAATTAAATTGAGAAGTGTGCTCTGCCTATGGGCCGGGGGAATGGGGAAAGCACTGGTTGTTAAACATTTGCCACCGCACTCCTAAGAAGAAACAGGAAAATGAAATACAAAATGGGCACATGAAAATGAAAAGAAAAAAGAATGAAATTGAATGCTGAATAATTATAATGACCAAGAAGCTTGACCCTGGAAAACAGGATGAGGAAATAAATTCATCTCCCTCCCTTATTTGCAGAGGTGTGTGTGTGTGTGTGTGTGTGTGTGTGTGTGTGCGCGCGCGCGCACATATTACATATGCTGTCATGTCAGACTCAGGTGATGGAATTCTTTACTGAAATGCTTTTTCTCCTTATTATTTGTATTTTTTGTTAAAATGGATGGCTAACTTGATAGAATAGGGGATGGGAATACATAGAGAAAAAGGTAATATAAAAGCAAAAGAGATCAACAAGAATAAAAAACGAGTAGAAGAATATAAAACAAAATCTCTGAGTTTCTGCCTCACACCCAACAAATTGACAAAGAAGACAAATGATGAAAATACTGTTGATGTGGCTATGGGAAGATGGTCATACTAATATACTTTTGGTAGAGCTGTGAATTGGTTCAAGTTGTTTTCAATCAATCAACAAGCATTTATTAAGCACCTATTATGTGCCAAGTACCATGGTAGGTACTGGGGATATGAAAGCAATATAATAGAACAATCCTTACTTGCAAAGAGCTTACATTCTCTCCAGGGAGACAAGGACATCTAGAAATATATGCAGACTAAATGTAAATAAATACAAAGTAGTTAAGTACAAGATCATCTGAGAGAGACGTTTCTCCTTTTTTCCTTCTTATTTTAAGGTGTTACTGATACTTTTGTTTTTACCTCACAGTCATTTCCAGATATCCCCCCACCTTCAACCCAACATCCACCTCAAGCCTTCTATTATAACAAAGAAAAAAAAGCAGTTAAGTAAAACACATCAACTGTGCCTGACAGTGTATACAGTACTCTATTCCTGTAAACCCCATCACCAAAAGAGGGAGATGCAGATCCTAAACTCTTCTTTGGACCCAAGTCTGGTCATTATAATTATGAGGCACTCAGTTTCATTTTGCTGTTCTTTTTCACTTGCATTGTTGTAGTCATTACGCACATCTTTTTTCTTAGTATTCTTTGTCAAGCCATACAGTTCTTCCCCTGTTTCTCTGAATTACTCATATTCATCATTTCATATGATTGAAGTCACATTTTATTACATTCATATAAAATGATTTGTTTAACCATTACCTAGATGATAGGTATCCCACTTTATTTGCAATTCTTGGCTATCACAGTTTTGCTATGAATACTTTGGTATATATGGGACCTTTCTCTCTATCTTTGACCTCCTGTTAGTCCACAAGCATTTATATTTAGCATTTACTATACACCAGGCATTGTGCTAAATGTTAGGCATACCCAGAAAGATAAAAACAGTCCCTACCCTCAAGGAGCTTCCAATCTAATGGAGGAGAGAAGCATGAAAATAAGTCTTGATCTATCTATTCTTGAAAACTATTTAGAATTATGTGAGAAAAGTCACCTTATACTCTTTGACCTCACAAAGGTAATACTGGGCATTTATCTCAAAGTAAAGGAAGACTTGAGTTCAAATCCAGCATCAGACACTTATTAGCTGTGTGACCCTGGGTAAGTCATTTAATCTCTCTGAGCCTCAGTTTCCTCATAGATAAATTGGAGATAATAATAGTGTCTATCTTAGATGGTTGTTCTGAGGATAAAATGAGATAATATTTGTAAAACACTTAGTACAGTGCTTGGCCCATAGCAAGTGATTAATAAATGCTTATTAAAAAAAGTCAGGTCCTATGTATACCAAATTATCTGTATCAGCATTTTTCATATCTAACTTTCTGCTACCACAAAATGAGTGCTCATTGATTAGTTAATAGCAAAATAAATTGTGATATATGAATATAATAAAATATCAATATGCTGTAAAATGGATAAATCTAAGGAATTCAGAGAAACAATGGAAGACTTATATGAACTTATGGGACAGTAGGAACAGTAGGATAAGTAGAATCAGGAAAACAATACACATAATGAGTACAATAAGGTAAAGGAAAACAATACTCCTCTCAGGAGCCAAGACAGCAGAATAAAGGCAGGGAATCACCTGAGCTCTCCCCCAAACCCCTCCAATTAACTTTAAAAAGGACTCTAAACAAATTCGAGAGTAGCAGAACCCACAAAAAGACAAAGTGAAACAATTCCCAGCCCAAGATAACTTAGATTAGCAGGAAAGGGCTGTCGCACCTGGGTGAGAGTGGAGCACAGTCTAGCACAGGCAATGCGAGCACAGCCCCATCCCAAGTCCCAGCAAACCACGAGCAGGCATTGGGAGTGAATGAATCAGCAGTGGCAGTGGCAGTGGCAGCAGCTGCTTCTGGAGCTCTCAGCCCACAGAGAGGAAGGGGATTAGACAACTGGTCAGAAGGAGATTACAGGGGCCTTTTTGCTAGCACTGAGCCAGGACTCTGTTGCTTTGCCTGTGCTAGGATCTGGGTTGCAGTCCTGGGTGGCAGTCTCAGGGTGAGGAGGATCACTAGCATAACAGAGCTTGTAGCCACAGTGGAGGGGGAACTCTCCTCACAATTCCAGGGCAGAAAACAGAGCTTGTGGTCTCTCACAGACCAGAGCACAGTCTGAAGAAGAGAAAACACTTCTCCTTAGATCATACCACCTTGGAAGAACCAAAAACTTGCAGGTCCCTAGAAGTATCTCTGAAAACAGCTACGCAAAACCCCTGAAGCTTGGGACAGTGTGCCCTTCACCCTTGAAGCAGAGTCCTACTTTAATAAAGAGTTAAAAGTCAAAAAATAGGCTGGGAAAGTGAGCAAACAGAAAAACTCTGACTATAGAAAGTTACTATGGTGACAAGGAAGATCAAAACACACACTCAGAAGAAGACAACAAAGTCAAAACTCCTACATCCAAAGCCTCCAAGAAAAATAAAAATTGGTCTCAGACCATGAAAGAATTCAAAAAGGATTTTGAAAATCAAGTTTGACAGGTAGAGGAAAAACTGGGAGGAGAAATGAGAGTGATGCAAGAAAAACATGATAAACAAGTCAACAGCTTGATAAAAGAGACACAAAAAATACTGAAGAAAATAACACCTTAAAAACAGACTAGGCCAAATGGTAAAAGAGGTCCAAAAGGCCAATGAGCAGTAGAATGCCTTAAAAAGCAGAATTAGCCAAATGGAAAAGGAGGCCCAAAAGTTCATAGAAGAAAATAATTCCTTAAAAATTAGAATGGAGCAAATGGAAGCTAATGACTTTATGAGAAATCAAGAAAGAATAAAACAAAACCAAAGGAATGAAAAATAGAAGACAATGTAAAATAGCTCACTGGAAAAACAACTGACCTGGAAAAAATCCAGGAGGGATAATTTAAAAATTATTGGACTACTTGAAAGCTATGATCATAAAAAGAACCTAGATATCATCTTTCAAGAAATTACCAAGGAATACTGCCCTGATATTCTAGAATCAGAGGGTAAAACAGAAATTGAAAGAATCCACTGATCACCTCCTGAAAGAGATCACAAAATGAAAATTCCCAGGAATTTTATAGCCAAATTCCAGAGTTGCCAGGTCAAGGAGCAAATATTGCAAGCAGCCAGAAAGAAACAATTCAAGTATCATGGAGCCACAATTAGGATAACACAAGATCTAGTAGCTTCTACATTAAAGGATCAAAGGACTTGGAATATGATATTCCGGAGGGCAAAGGAGCTAGGATTACAACCAAGAATCAACTATCCAGCAAAACTGAGTATAATCCATGAGGGGGAAAATGGAGATTCAACGAGATACAGGACTTTCAAACATTCTTGATGAAAAGACCAGAGCTGAATAGAAAATGTGACTTTCAAATACAAGACTCAAGAGAAGCATAAAAGGTAAACAAGGAAGGGAAATCATAAGGGACTTAATAAGGTTAAACTTTTTACATTACTACATGGGAAGATAACATTTGTAACTCATAAGACCTTTCTCACTGTTAGGGGAGTTAGAAGGAGTATACATAAACAGAGGGCACAGGTGTAAGTTAAATATGAAGGGATGATATTTTAAAAATAAAATTAAGGGATGAGAAAAATGTACTGGGAGAAAGAGAAAGGGAGAGATAGAATGGAGTAAATCATCTCACATAAAAGAGGTAAGAAAAATAGTTTACAGTGGAGGGGAAGAGAGGAGAGGTGAGGGGGAGTGAGCGAATCTTACTCTCTTCAGAGTTGGCTCAAAGAGGGAATAACATACACACTCAATTATGTATAGAAATCTATCTTATGCTATAGGAAAATAGGAGGGGAAGGATATAAGAGAAGAGGGGAGATAGAAAGGAGGGCAGATTGGGAGAGAGGTAGTCAGAAGCAAAACATTTTTGAGGAGGGACAGGGTGAAAGAAAGAATAGAATAAACTGGGAGTAGGGGGAATAGGATGGAGGGAAATACAGTTAGCAATAGTAACTGTGAAAAAAATTTTGAATCAGGTTTCTCTGACAAAGGTCTCATTTCTCAAACATATAGAAAAATGAGGCAAATTTATAAAAATAAGAGCCATTACTCAATTGATAAATGATCAAAAGATATGATCAGTTTTAAGATGAAGTTATCAAAGCCATCTATAGCCATATGAAAAAATACTCTAACTCACTATTGATTGGAGAAATACAAATTAAACCAATTCTGAGGTACCTCATACCTATTAGATTGGCTAATAGTACATCAAAGGAAAATGATAATTGTTGGAGGGAATGTGGGAAAAATGAGACTTTAATGTACTATTGGTGGAATTGTGAACTGATTCAACCATTCTGTAGAGCAATTTGGAACTATTCCCAAAGGGCTGTAAAACCATTCATACCCTTTGACCTATCAATACCACTACTAGTTCTGTATCTCAAAAGGGGTAAAAACAAAAAGGAAAAGGACCTATATGTACAAAAATATTTATAGCAGCTCTTTTCTGGAGGCAAAGAATTAGAAATTGAGGGGATGCCCATCAATTGGGGAATGGCTGAACAAGTTGTGGTATGTGATTATAATGGAATACTATTGTACTATAGGAAATGATTGTCAAGATGCTCTCAGAAAAACCTGGAAAGACTTGCATGGGCTGATGCAAAGTGAAATGTACTGTGTACAAAGTAACAGCCATATTGATCAGCTGTGAATGACTTAGCTATTCTCAGCAATACAACAATCCAAGACAACTCTGAAGGACTTATGATGAAAAATGCTATCCATCCCCAGAGAAAGAAATGATGATGTCTCAGTACAAATTGAAGCATACTTTTTTTAACCTTTATTTTTCTCAAGTGTTTTTGTCTGTTTTCTTTCACAATATTAGTGTCATACATATGTGCATGACTACACATGTATAACCTGTATCGAATTGCTTGCCTTCTCAATGGGGGGGCAGGGGAGGGAGGGAGGGTGAGAATTTGGAGCCCAAAGTTTTAAAAACAAATGTTAAAAATTGTTTTTACATGTAACTGGGGAAAAATAAAACACTAAATAAAAAAATTAAAAAGAGAAAGCAATGGTAAAAAGGCAGCCAAACTCAGATTAATGGCAATACCCAACATATTAAAAAAAGTCTGATGTTACATGCAAGGTTAAATGCTCATGTGGTCTCTACCTACTTCCAAAGAAGCAGTGGGGCCGAATTTGAAGATAATTATCAATTTTGCAGCATTGGGTTTAAATCATTTTGTTGTTTTTTTATTGTTTCATTGTTGTAGTTACTGTATATTTTGTTTTCCTGATATAAACTCATATGTCTTTCCATGTTTCTTTTTATTCCTCATTTTCATTGTTTCTTAAAGCATAGTGTATTCCATCACATTCGTGAACCACAAATTTGTTTAGCCATTCTCCAATTGATGGGCATCTACTTTGTTTCCAATTCTTTGCTACCACAAAAGGTGCTGCTATATATAAATATTTTGGTGTATACGAGGCCTTTCTTTTCTTTCATTGACCTGCTTAGAGTATAAAGCTAGCACTGTAGTCTCTGGGTCCAAAGAATATAGACATTTTAGTCACTTTCTTCATATAATTCCAAATTGCTTTCTGGGAGAGTTGAACCAACTCACAGCTCTGACAATATAGGAGTGTGACCTTCTTTTAACAACCTCTCAAAACATTGTCAGTTGATTTTAACTGGTTTTTCTTTGTTAAAGGAAAGCATTCAATGGATATATTGAGAAATGAATGTGGTATAAAAAACAGAAAGAGAAGCAGCATGGGATAGAGAGCTGGCCTTGGAGCTAGAAAGGTCTGGGTTCAAGTCCCCCCTCTTGCCCAGTCTGGCTGTGAGACCCTGGAAAAGTCACTTAACCTCTTAGTGCTCTAGGCAGCTCTATAACATTATAGGTTAGTTGTAGAGAAGGTGCCAATCTACACTGGTAGAGGGAATTTCATTACCCAATACTTTGCTGTACTAATAAAATCACAGTTCCAATCCCTAGCCCTAGAAAAAAAAGAAAATGCATCAATAAAACTTTTGGGAAAAAAATAAATAATTGTGCATGGGTAGTGGGTGGGAGCCAAGATGGCAGCTGGAAGGCAGGGACTTGCTTAAGCTCTCCCCCAGGTCCCTCCAAATACCTGTAAAAATGACTCTGAACAAATTCTAGAGCTGCAGAACCCACGAAATAGCAGAGGGAAGCAGGTCTCCAGCCCAGGATGGCATGGATGGTCACTGGGAAAGGTCTATCGCATGGTGCTGGAGCGGAGTGGAACAGAGCTCAGCATGGGCTACGCCAGGGCACACCAGACCAGGAGTCGACCAGAGCAGGCCTTAGGGCCATAAATCATTGAGCTGTGGCAGTTACCAGACTTCTCAACCCACAAACGCCAAAGACCTTGGAGCAGGTTAGTGGGTAAACTGCTAGATTGGGTTAGAGAGCAGTCCTGCCACCAGCCCTGGGGTGGCGGAGGTGGTGTGGTGGTAGAGCTCCAGTGTCAGCTGCTTCCAGAGTCCCTGGCTCACACAGTGGGAGGAATCAAGTGGCAGACCAGAGCGGGAGTGCAGGGCTTGCCTTGCCCTGGTTGGATCTGGGTCACAATTCTGGTTGGCGGTTCTTGGGGGAGGAGAGCATGTGGTGACAGTACAGTAGAAGTAGCTCTGAAAACAGCAGCACAGCCTCTAAAGCTTGGGACAAAGCACTCTCTACTCTACAAGCAGTCATACCCTGACAAAGTTGGCTGGGAACATAGCCAGGCAGCAAAAAAGGATTCAGACTCAGACTCTAGAATCTTTTTTTGGTGATAAAGAAGATCAAAGCATACAGCCAGAAAAAGTCAACAAAGTCAAAGAGCCTACATCAAAAGCCTCCAAGAAAAACATTAACTGGTCTGAGGCCATGGAAGAGCTCAAAAAGGATTTTGAAAAGCAAGTAAAAGAAGTAGAGGAAAAAGTGGGAAGAGAAATGAGAGTGATGCAAGAAAACCATGCAAAACAAGTCAACGACTTGCTAAAGGAGACCCAAAAAAATACTGAGGAAAATAACACCTTAAAAACAGACTAACCCAAATGGCAAAAGAGCTCCAAAAAGCCAATGAGGAGAAGAATGCCTTGAAAGGCAGAATTAGCAAAATGGAAAAGGAGGACCAAAAGACGGCTGAAGAAAATACCACCTTAAAAATCAGATTGGAGCAAGTGGAAGCTAGTGACTTTATGAGAAATCAAGATATTATAAAACAGAACCAAAGGAATGAAAAAATGGAAGACAATGTGAAATATCCCATTGAAAAACCACTGATCTGGAGAATAGATCCAGGAGAGATAATTTAAAAATTATTGGACTACCTGAAAGCCATGATCAAAAAAGAGCCTAGATATCATCTTTCAAGAAATTATTAAGGAAAACTGCCCTGATATTCTAGAGCCAGAGGGTAAAACACAAATTGAAAGAATCCACCCATTGCCTCTTGAAAAAGATCCCAAAAAGAAAACTCCTAGGAATATTGTCACCAAATTCCAGAGTTCCCAGGTCAAGGAGAAAATACTGCAAGCAACCAGAAAGCAACAATTTGAGTATTGTGGAAACACAATCAGGATAACATAAGATCTAGCAGCTTCTACATTAAGGGATCCAAGGGCTTGGAATATGATATTCCGGAGGTCAATGGAACTAGGATTAAAACCAAGAATCACCTACCCAGCAAAACTGAATATAATTCTCCAAAGCAAAATATAGACTTTCAATAAAATAGAGGACTTTCAAGCTTTCTCAGTGAAAAGACCAGAGCTGAATATAAAATTTGACTTTCAAACACAAGAATCAAGAGAAGCATGAAAAGGTAAACAAGAAAGAGAAATCATAAGGGACCTACTAAAGTGGAACTGTTTTGTTTACATTCCTACATGGAAAGATGATGTGTATGATTCATGAAACCTTTCTCAGTATTAGGGTAGTTGAAGGGAATATACATACATACATACATACGTATATATATATATATATATGTATATATATATATACATATATATATATGTATATATATATACATATATATACATATATATATAGACAGAGGGCACAGGGTGAGTTGAATATGAAGGAGTGATATCTAAAAAAATAAAATAAAGGGATGAGAAAGGAATATATGGAGAGAGGGAGAAAGGGAGAGATAGAATGGGGTAAATTATCTCACATAAAAGTGGCAAGAAAAAGCAGTTCTGTTGGAAGGGAAGAGGAGGCAGGTGAATGAGTGAATCTTGTTGTCATCAGATTTGACCTGAGGAGCGAATAACATACACACTCAATCAGGTATCTTACCCCACAGGAAAGTAGGGGGAAGGGGATAAAAAGGGGGGATGATAGAAGGGAGGGCAGACAGGGAGAGGAAGTAATCAAAAGCAAACACTTTTGAAAAGGGACAGGGTCAAGGGAGAAAACTGAATAAAGGGGGACAGGATAGGATGGAAGGAAATATAGTTAGTCTTTCACAACATGAGTATTGTGGAAGTGTTTTACATAATGATACTTGTGTGGCCTATGTTGAATTGCTTGCCTTCTTAGGGAGGGTGGATGGGAAGGGAAGAGGGGAGAGAATTTGGAACTCAAAGTTTTAAAAGCAGATGCCCAAAAAAAGTTGTTTTTGCATGCAACTGAGAAATAAGATATATAGGGAATTGGGCATAGAAATCTATCCTGCCCTACAAGAAAGTGAGGGGAAAGGGGATTGGGGGGGAGTAGGGTGACCAAAAGGAGGGCTGACTGGGGAACGTGGCAATCAGAATGTAAGCCATCTTGGAGTGGGGGGGAGGGTAGAAATGGGGAGAAATTTTATAACTCAAAATCTTGTGAAAATCAATGTTGAAAAACTAAAATATTAAATAATAAAATGATGTTAAGAGAAAAAAATAAATTATTCTGCTCATCACACTGTTTTAACTGGTCAAGAACATTCTGAATCCTAACTTTGTCATTCAGTGCATTAACTATCCCTTGAATTTTGTGCCACCTGCAAATTCAATAGGAATGCTGTCTATGTTTTTCCAAGTCATTGACAAAACTGCTAACTAGCACACGGCCAAATGCAGATGCCTGGAGCAGTCCAATGGAGACTTTTTTGGTTTGGTCATTCAACCATTTCTAAATGGACAAAATTGTACCTTCTTTCACCTAATTTCACCCAATCTTCTAGCACACATTCTTTTACACAAGAATAGCCTGAGAAACCTTATAAAACAGATGCTTTGCTAAAATCTGGGCAAACCATATTTAATTTAGGAATCTGAGTCTAGGAATCCTGTCAAAAAAGGAGATGAGGTTAGTCCAATGTACCTGTTATTGATGAAGCTAGGCTGGGTTTTTGTGATCACTAACCATTCATTTAGCAATATGTTGTTGATTTTGCCAGGAATTGAAGTCAAGATCAGTGGCCTATTGCTTGTAGATTCTATTCTTCCCCTTCTTGAATACCAGGATAACACCTGCCTGTCTCCAATTCTGAAGCACCTCTCTTTTTCACCATGCTCTTTCAAAAGTGAATGGCAGTGGCTCAGAAATCATAACCTCCAGCTTTTTTCATAACCCAAGGGTATAGTTTGTCTCAGCCAGCTGACTTGAACTCATCTAGGGCAGCTAGGAGGTTGCTTGGTATCTTTTTACTGATCTCTGTTACCTATGTTTCTTCTGTCCTTTTCAGTCTAAACCAGGGGTGAGGAAACTGTGGCCTCGAGGCCACATGTGGCCCTCTACGTCCTTGGGTGTAGCCTTGTGACTGAGTCCAAGTTTTTTATAGCAAATCCTTTTATTAAGGGGATTTGTTTTCTGAAGTTTGGATTCAGTCCAAGGGCTGCACTTGAGGACCTAGAGGGGAGTTGTTCTGCGAAGTTTGAATTCAAAGGGCCACACTTGAGGACCTAGAGGAGATTTGTTCTGTGAAGTTTGGATTCAGTCCAAGAGCTGCCCTTGAGGACCTAGAGGGGGTTTGTTCTGTGAAGTTTGGATTCAGTCTAAGGGCTGCATTTGAGGACCTAAAGGGGATTTGCTCTGTGAAGTTTGGATTCAATCACTCTAAACCATTCAGCTTGGCAAAGAAACAGGAAGCAAAACAGGACTTGAGCAGCTCTGCGCGTTCTTTTTGGTAGTTTATCATCATTCCATCCACTGCAAGCCACAGTCTCTCCCTTCTTTGTTTCTCTTCATTACCTCAATATGGCTTTTTAAAAACCACTTTGTACTGTACTAAGCACTTTACAAGTATTATCTCATTTGATCCTCACAACAACCCTGGGAGGTAGGTACTATTATGATCCTAACTTTATAGATGAGCAAACTTAGACAGACAGAGGTGAAGTGCCTTGCCCAGGATCACATAGCTAGGAAGTGTCTGATGCTAGATTTGGATTCAGGACTTCTTAACTCCAGGCTCAGCAGCACCACCTAGTTGCCCTAATTACTAATTATTCCACTATTCTTCCAGGACCATACCATAATTTTGTACTCCTCCTTCATGATCTACTCCCACCTCCCTTGTTTCTATCTTCTGTACCTGTCTTTTTAAAATTGAAGTCCATCGGTGAGTTCCCTACGTATCCTCTTCAGTCTGTCTACAGCTCCCCGTCTTCTTGCTCATCAGAATTGTTTCTCTTTATGTCTATTTTCTCTTTTTCCCACAACCTTAATAATCATCTCTATTCGGACAACTATCAAATCTCTATTGACAAATAAGGTATAGCCTTCCCAAAAGCCATTTTCCAGTCAGGGTTTCCATCACAACAAGTCTATTGATTTGCCCCCTTGCATTAGGATTTCTAGTTCGCCTTTCTTGTTACCCTTGCTTTGTACAGAGACATCTAGGGCCATGGATTTTATTAACATCTTTTTTCTTGGATTTTGTCTCTGATGAACTTCCAAACACCTCTATGGCTATTCTCCTTCCAATACTAGAACTAGTCTTTATGGTATCTAGCTTGATGAATGTTGAACGGCAATTCTCCCTCCCCCTTTCTCTTCCATTCAAAACTACTTGAGTAGATTTACAAGACTCCAGGCAAAAACATTCTTACCAGCCCTTGTGAGGTGCCCTCCATTCCTGGCCAGGAGCCTATCATTCCTATATTTTAAACCATGGTCCAGAAATTCAAGTCCCATACTCAAACACCATCTTCTTAACTGGCTGTTCATTTCTGTGCACTCTACCTCTTCTCTACCCCAAATTCTGCAATCCCATCTAATTAAAGGCAATCACCTAGAGCCAAAATCAAACAAAAATAAACAGAATACAGAAAAAAAACAAGCGTTTTCAGTATGTAAAATAAGGTTACTAGGAAACTCCCTCATGTTGTTCCAACATCTAAAAATAAAGCTCCACTTTAATCTTCTGTGAGCTCAACATTATGCAATGAAATGGCTGTGAAGACTTTCTATTTATAACAGTAACACATTAGCAAGCACTTTGGCTGCTGCTTGTAACTAACTCTGTTTAACTTGGCCATAGCTTTGGGAAGAACAGATCTTCTTCCACCTTTGGCCTTTGTACCTTTGCAGAGGTGGGACCCCATGCCTTGAATGCACACCCTATCCTCCTCCCCCTCACTTCTTAGAATCCTTGGCTTCCTTCAAAGCACATCTCAGGGGCCACCTCCTACACAAGCCCTCTACTAGTTCCAATGTCTGCTCTCTACCTCTTGAAATGCCTCTGTCTAGACTTTGTCTTGCCCCTAGAAGACTGTAAGCTACATGAGGGCAGGGCTGACCTCACTCTTGCCTTTGTAGCCCCAGGGTCTAGCACAGTACCTGGCATAGAGCAATAGCACTTACTAAGTATCTGCTGGGTTGAATGCTGATTTCAGCTTGCAGAAAAACTTAGGGGGGCGCATGACACTTCAAGTAT
Source organism: Trichosurus vulpecula (assembly GCF_011100635.1). Classification (NCBI taxonomy): domain Eukaryota; kingdom Metazoa; phylum Chordata; class Mammalia; order Diprotodontia; family Phalangeridae; genus Trichosurus; species Trichosurus vulpecula. The sequence continues at coordinate 6,667,732 of NW_023494377.1, forward strand.
CTGAAGGTGGCCATATGGAAGAGGGATAACACTCATTCTACTTGGCCCCAGGGGGCAGAACTAAGAAGTAGAAGCTGCAAAGAGGCAGATTGCTGTTCACGGTAAGCAGCTTTCTAAAAATGAGAGCTATCTGTAAGAAAAATGGACTGCCTCGGGGGGCAGTCTGCTCCCCCTCACTATAGGTCTCCAAACAAAGGCTAGGGATGCTGTGGAGGGCTTTTTTCCCACCAGGAATAAGTTGGATTATATAAACTCCAAGATTCTTTACAACTTGGAGATACTGTGAAGTTTTCCCATGCTACAAATGAAAACATGCTGGACTTGGAGTTGAATCTTGGTTCTTATCCTAGGAACACCATTGTACCTCTTGGAAACACAGTTTCACGATTTGGAAAATGGGGATAACAATGCTTGCATTCCCTACTCTCATGGGATCTTTTGTGAGGAAAATGATATGTAAACCTTTGAGCATGATATTGATGACCGTCAATATTACACTATGTTCCTCTAAGTCTAAGGCTGCTGCACAAGGAATCACTGGGGGTTCCAGATCGTGGGAGGGGAAGTAGGGAGAAGAGTGTGGCATTGTCTCACTTATTTTTGTCATTTGGGAAATCACCTAGTGCATTCAATTATACAAAACAGCTTGCTTCCACAAAAGGCCCTCTTTGCGTTAATAATATTCTCCTGGCGTTGAATTATGGCACCTGGAAAAATACAAGTGACAAGTAGCTGGAAGGGCAATGGAAAGATTTAGGCTGAAGCATGTGATGGTTTGGTTGCCAAAATGGCATAAACCACATCATCAAGGACAAGTATGCCCCCAAAAGGTCATGTACCAGGCATTTAGGCAGAGTAAGGGATACAGTAGAAAGTCCAAGTAGAGCAATGGTGTCAATGAGAATATGGGTGATTCTATCCCCTATCACAGGCTGGACCCGTGAGCTCACTGATAGGGAATTCCCAGGTGAGAAAACTTCTTTTACTGATGCAGGTTAGCCCCTTCTCTCTAAGTCACAGTATGAGAGGTTAAATGACTTGTCTGGGGCCTCAGTCAGTATGTGGCACAGGGGCAAGACTTGAACCCATGTCTTCCTGGCTTCAAGACCAGCTTTCTATCCACTATGCCTCAATGGCATCACTAATATTTGAGAAATATTCAAAGACCTAGAGAACAATCTGCAGCCTGCTGTATATATCAATTTGATTCAAGATTCATGGAAAAAAATTGTATAGAATGGGAAGGAGGGAAGGGAGGGTTCAAGGAGCACCTATGGAGGGAGCACCCATGTTGTATCAAATAACAGATCCATCAAATAACTAAATAATTTAGAGGATGATGCTAGGGTCAAGGTTATGGAAAGTGGGAGCACAGCTCAATTGGTTTGGTTGAGACACAAATTCTATTTCACTGATGCCAACAAGAATTCACTGAATACTTACTGTGTGCATAGCACAGCGGGTTGGGAGTCCAGCCTGTGGCACTAACTATATAAATTTAAGCAAGTCACTTCTCTCTCTAGGCTCAGTTTATCAGTAAAACAAAGGGGCACAAACAAATCTCTAAAGGTCCCTTCCTGGTGTAACAACCTGTGAATCAATGGGGGATATAAGAGAAGAGAGATACAATATAGTCCTTGCTTTCTAGGAGCTGAGTTGGAAGGAAAAATAAAGATACATATTTCATACATCAAGATAAAACAAAACATGCATTAATAGAACATAAACTACAGTTTTGCCTCACTTTACTACCTCAGCTATTTAACAGAATAGCCATGTTTTAGAACAGAGCTCAGGCTATAAAAGCAGCTTTCTAACTTATAATCTAATTGTAATTGTGTCCCCATGTGAAGTCAACCTCGATAACTGATTGATAACAAAGAGTTTCTAAGTAACCAGTACTGAACTTGGTATAACATTTGGTAGTGACAGCTGAGCTAGCTAGAGTACACAAATGGGCAACGGGCTGGGAGCTTCAGATGTGCTCTGGAGACATTGGATATGTGAACTATTCCTAGATAGGCTTTATTAACTGTCCAGAAGCGAATATCTACAAAGTACATCTGACTGATTGAAATCAGCAAATATTTATTAAAAGCAGCTAATGGTGTTGGTATTACCAAAATGAAAAATTACAGTCCTTGCCCCTCAAGGAGCTCAGAATGACAATTCTGGAATTCAAAATTATGGAATTTAATTAAGAGTGTATTTATCAGGTATCTGAGGCAGCATGATGCCATGGAAAGAGTATTGGGTTTGGAGTAAGAGGACTTGGGTTCAAATCCTAATTCTGCTACTAGTAATAAGATGTCTGTGTGACCTTGGGGGCAGCTAGGTGGCGCCATAGTGGAGAGAGTGCTGGGCCTGGAGTCAGGAAGACCTGAGTTCAAATCCAGTCTCAGACATTTACTTGCTATGTGAGCCTGGGAAAATCACTTTACCCTGTTTGACTCAGTTTCCTGATCTGTGAAATGAGATGGAGAAGAGAATAGCAAAGCACTCCAGTATCTTTGCCAAGAAAACCCCAAAAGGTGTCATGAAGAGTCGAATACAACTGAAATAACTGAATAAGTGTGACTTTGGTTGAGTTACTTCCCTTCCCTAGGCCTCAGTTTCTTACTCTGTGACACAAGAGGAAGGGACACAGGCCATCAGCTCTAGATTTATGAGCTGATGATTCTGTATGCTCAGTACCACACCAAGTTGTTTTTCTTTTTTTTAGCTTTTTTTAAATAAGGCTGATAAAGGTGATAGGCCAGGGTGTGGAGGTGTTGCAACATCCTAATAGAATCAGTAATATTCTAGCAAGAAGAACACAGGAATGGGGGGGGGGCGGTGTGAGGGATCTTTTGGCTCTCTCATTTTCTTCTTTTTTAAAGTAGAGAAGATGACCGAGTACCTACTATGTGCTACAGCCTTTACAAAGCAGGGTGGGGTGGGGAGAAGCAGAATACAAAAGTGAAAAGTGACACTCTACTTGCACACAGGGGGGACTAAACCTACTGTGGGGAATCCAATATATATTCAAATAAGTGTATGGTACAGTGGATGATGTGATCACAGTTAAGAAAAAATCACCAAAGTGATCCAGGAAAGTGTGGGGAAGAAACGATTTCTGTCAGTTGGGGGAATTGTGGAAGAATTTGCAGAAGAGGCAGCTTCAGGAAGGAGTTAGCACTATGCTGGGCCCTTGGGGAAGCGGATTTCAACAGAGGTGGACATGAGGAAGGAGCTCATTCCAGGAACTGCGGGAATGGCTGACCTGCATGAATGCAGACAGGAAGGAGAGGGCAGGATGAGATCAGGAAACTCACAGTCCAATTTGGCTGGAACACTGAGTACGTGAGAGAGTATAATGGGAAATAAGGCTGGAATTAAAGAATTAACAGTAAATAAACAAGAGATAGAGAACATTGTGAGGAGCAGAATGGATACTTTTGATTACATTAAACTAAAAAGGTTTTGTATAAATAAAACCAATATAGCCAAGATTCAAAAGAAAGCAGAAAATTGGGGGAAAGATTTTATAAACAGTTTCTTGGATAAAGGTCTCATATCTTAAATATATAGAGAACTTTGTCAAATTTATGAGAATATGAGTCATTTCCCCAATTGATAAATGGTCAAAGGATAAGAACAGGCAGTATTTTGATGAAGAAATCAAAGGTATATGTAATCATGACAAAATGCTCTAAATCATTATTGATTAAAGAAATGCAGATTAAAACAACTTTGAAATATCATCTCACACCTATCAGATTAGCTAAAACGATAGAAGGGGAAAATGAGAAATGTTGGAAGGGATGTGGAAAAACTGGGACACTAATACATTGGTGGGACTGTGAACTGATCCAACGATTTTGGAGGGCAGTCTGGAAATATGCCCAAAGAGTTTACAAAACTGGGTATATCCTTTGACCCAGCAGTACAATACAATATTAGGTCTGTTTCCCAAGGTGTCCAGGGAAAAAGAAAAAGGACCTATGCATTCTAAAATATTTGTAGCAGCTCTCATTGTGGTGGCAAAGAACTGGAAATTGAGGGTATGCCTATTAATTGGGGAATGGATGAACAAGTTGTGGTATATGATTATGATGGAATACTATTGTGTTGTAAGAAATGTTGAGCAGTTGATTTTAGAAAAAACACAGAAAGACTTGCATGAAATAACAAAGAGCAAAATGAGCAGAACCAAGAGAACACTGTATACAGTAAGAGCAATATTGTTCTAAGAATAACTGTGAACAACTAAGATATTCTGAGAATCAACTGATCACACAACAAAATCAACTACAAAGTATTTATGAAAGAAATGTTCTCCACCTCCAGAGAAAAAACTGATACATAGAAGTATGCATAGTATGGTTTTACATATATATATATATATATATATATATATATATATATATGGATAGGGGTGGGGAGGGGAAGGAGATAGTTCAGAATTTAAAATATAAGTAAATAAAAAATATTATTTGAACAACAACAGAAAGAATGAACAGCTTCGAAAGCCAGGCTAAATATTTTCTATTTTATACTTAAAGTAATATGGAGTCAATTGAAGCTAAATAAATTTAAAAGATTTGGACATAGTAAAGGAACGGTCAAAGTTGAGATGCCTTGGGGCATACACTCAAACTGATCAAATACAGACGGGCAAATGAAAGCGATTTTCTTTTCTTCATCCGCCAGAGGAATCTGGTAGTAGCCACCGTATACATCCAGTTCTAAAAACCACTGTCTTCCTTAGAGACAATCCAAGGTATCTTGTATTCTTGGCAGGGTGTTCATACCCTATAGTCTATGCTATAGGGACAGCTGGTGGTACAGTGGATAGAGCACTAGACTTGCAGTCAGGAAGAGCTGAGTTCAGATTCTGCGTCAGGCTTTGTCCTAGCTATGTGATTCTGGGCAAGTCATTTAACCTCTGCTTCCTCATCTGTAAAATGAGGATAACAATAACACCAACTTCCCAGAGTTGTTGTTTGGATAATATGACACAATATTTGTAAAGTAGCACTTTGTAAATATTTGCCATTATTATTACCCACATATGCAGCTTTCCATTCTTCTTTTCAGCCAACAGTTGACACATATGAGTTGCAGGACTCTGTGATGATGTCATTGACTGGTACATCCTTGATATAGATGGTCTCCGAGGTCATCCATCACAGACTAAGAAGTTTCCTTGGATTGTGCCCAAACCAGTCAAGGATTAGGGTCAGCTGGATGCCATGGGTTGCGCCTCATTCACTTCTCATATCTGACTCATGTCATGAGAACACATCTGTCCTCTTGCTGAGCTTCTCCCTCAACCTCTCTTCCCAATTCTTCCCAATACCTGTTCTGGATAATCAAAAAAAATAAGATTTTTCAGGATTGCCTCTGTTCTCCCATAAACCTCTGCACTGGCTGCATGGACAGCACAGGCTTCATGGACGGCACTGACTGCATGGATGGCTGAAGTGGGCAGGTAGTGTATTTCCAGCTTGTTGGCAGTATCTTCTTAGTATCTTGAAGAGACCAGAATTGGTTCCAGTTAGTGTTGACACTCCCCTGAAAGATAGGGTAGGTCTGGAAATGTCAGAGCCAAGGTATGAGAGATTATTTGTCTTCTGTACTTCCCATATGTCCTTTTTTCCTGTTTTTTATTTTAATAATTTCTAGAGTTGCAGCAATTTATTTAATTATTTGTGCTTTCCTTGGAAGTTGCATTTTTTATTTACCATTCTTGTTTTTCGATTGTTTGGGGTGTTTACAAGTCAAATAAGCTGCTTCTATCAGGTTTTTTTGAGAGCGCAGGAGATGGGAGAAGAAAGAATGGTTCCAATGCCTCTTTTACTAAATATCCACCTTTTTTCATTAATATGTAGTTTTGGGTTTGCCCTGCATTTGCTTTTGAGTTGCATCTAGAACTCCTTTGCTTTTCTGAATATATTATTCAATTTCCATCTGTAGTTTCCTGTGGGTACAGGATAATTTGGTGTTATTCAAATGTCCTTTCCTTTACACTTGAAGGTCTTCCTCCAGCTCCCTGCAGATTTTGTTGTTTGCCATTGGAATTGCTAAATTTAACCACTATGAGTCTTTGAGTTTGAAGCATTGATTGGGTTGTTGTCCTCGTTGTTGTTTTCCTGGAGGCAATCTATGTATTTTTTCATTTGATTCTTTGTTTTCTGTATTCAGAAGTTCTGGGTAGTTTTCTTGTATTATTTCTTGCATTATGATGTTCAGATGTTTCCACTTGTCATATTCTTCTGGGAGGTCTATGGTCCTTATGCTGTGTCTATGCATCCTGTCTTTGAGATTAATGTCCTTTGTTTCTGTAGCAGATGTATGTTCTTTTAATATTATTGTGTTTTGTTTCCCTTCTTCCAGATTGTCTTTTATTTCAATATATTTGTATTCCCAATCCATTGTTCTCTTTTTCATTTCTTTTGAGAGATTTGCCATGATGGATTCAAGGTTATTTTTATTCTATGAATTATTTCCATGGTCCAGGTTTTAAATTCCATTATTTTTTCCTCACTTAAATTCTTCTCAAGGTTCTGATTTGTCTCTTGAATGTCTCTTGTCCATTATGGAACACCCTACTACAGTTCCAGAACACAAAGGTTCTGCGTTTCATCATGTATTGGTTCAATCTTCTTTGCCTTACAGTATTTATTTAGAGAGATTCAGAATCTTTTAGAAGCCTAGCTATTCATTTTCCCTTCTAATATTAGTATCTTCCTTGTTGGTTTCTCTGTTTTGTTTTTGGTTTTTAACGGAGTTTTCTTTCTCCTGAGATCTGGAGTTATTTTACAGTTTTGTCTTTATGCTCCCCTATCGCTTTCTGACTCCATTGACTTTGATGGTAGATTTTCCTCTAGGGTGGGTCCTCAAGGCTGTCTCAGCCTCCTTCCCCACTGGGAAATTCACTTTTCATCAGCCTTGGTCCCTGCCCCAAGTAACTCCTGGGAATATAGGGCTATGCCCAACTGGAAGCCAGTCCCTTTTTCTTCAGGCCTGGTGCAGCCCCAGATGCTTAGCCCTCCTACCTCAGTTCCCTTCAATCTTTAGTTCTCTGGCTGGGCTGAATCTGTGTCTGTGGCTTTTTCCAGTCTAGGGAGAAGGCAGATGGGTAGTGTAGCCCCACCTTTTTATACTTCCCCCTTTATTTCCCTACTTGTCTAGACAAAGTTGAGGTCCACCAATTGTTGCAACAGAATGCTAGGTTGAGGTCAGTAGTTATGTGTTCCAGCAGAGACTATAGCAGCTGGAAAATTCCAAAGTGATTCCCAGAGCTCAAGCTGGTGGTTCAGGTGGTGTACCCCACGAGAGTATGGAGGCTGGTAAGGGGCAGAGCGAGGAGGTAGTACTAGGGATTAGCATTCACCACTGCTGACCAGGATGTTACTTGGTCTAACCTCTTGGTTTCTTGACCTGTGTAGGCATCTGTAATTGCTTTGCCTCTGGTACACAATTCTTCTTTGGAGAGGGGCGGGGCTGAGAGTTAGTGGGAACTGAAGAAAATACCTAGTTCCCCATCTTGCTGGTCATGTGACATGCTTCCACCATGTGTTCTCAAAAGAAACGTGTTTCTCTAAGATATTAGTCATTGAATATTCTATCTTGGAGGGGATTGAAAGCTGCTGACTGGGACTGTGTTCAAACAAGGAAAAAGAGAGAGGGAGATTCTTTTTCTGATCATGAGAATTTTTCCCAGCTGGAGGTTCAAGTTGAACAAAAGATTTTATTGATACATATTATTATAGCTCCCCAAAGCAGGGAAAAGATGAAAGGAATTTAGACTCCAGACCTGGATATAGAATAAATCAGCAGGGGTTTTTTGATCAGTGGAAGAAGGAAAAGCTCATCCAAGGCAGTAGTCTCTGACAAGTTTCCCTCTGGTGTTTTCCCCTTCCCCATCTCCCACTCTGAACTCTGTAGCAAATTAAAGAGCCCCATCCTCCTTCCTCAATCCCAGAGCAGAGTGAGTGTCAACTAAGGGAAAAGTCACACCCATGGGGACACCTGGAAGGAGGAATAGGGAAAGGGAAAGAGTGGTCCTGTCTACACTGCGGGGGGGGGGGGGGGGAGAGAGAGAGAGAGAGAGAGAGAGAGAGAGAGAGAGAGAGAGAGAGAGAGAGAGAGAGAGAAGAAGAAGAAGAAGAAGAAGAAGAAGAAGAAGAAGAAGAAGAAGAAGAAGAAGAAGAAGAAGAAGGAGGAGGAGGAGGAGGAGGAGGAGAAGGAGAACAAGGAGGAGGAGGAAGGGAGAGAGGGAGGGGAAGGAGAGGAGGAGGGGGGGAAGGGAGGAAGGGAGAGAAGGAGAGAGTGAGAGAGAGATAGAGATAGGGGATGAGGAGGGAAGAGGAGGAAAGGGGGAGCGAGAGAGAGAGATGTTAGTTCACCTCTTCAGCCAAACATTTACCCCCACAACTACTCTTAAATAAGTAAGAACAAGGCACAGGTTGAGATTTTTCAGAGGACACAAAAAGCCCAGTCAGGTTGGCGCCAGAAGGGCCATGATGCAAGCATGATACTTCCTTTTTAATGTCACAAAATTTCATGAACTTTTATATGAGAGTAATTGTCCTATTAGCATTCATTAATTGAGAAAGTACATGATGATAAAAAGCAACTACAGTAAGGCCTTTACATTAATTCATATTTCATTAATCACAGCAGGATCTACATACATTTAAAAAGAATAACACACATGTAAGTGACATGCCTGATAAGAAAAGGACTACAGTTCTCAAGACACCAGGGCCCAGATGGCAAGTGTTAGTTGCCAGAGAATATGGATCCCATTTCCCCTTAGCCCCTGGCAGACCTATTGATAGTGTTGCCTGGGAAAAGATGAAGTCTTCTGGGAGGGATAAAGAAGATCACTGCAGTGTGGAGGGACCAAGGATCCTAGAGCAATCCCGTGGTCCCATGGAGCATGAAGAGAAGACATCTTGATTGCAGAGAGGAACTGAACCTGGCTGAGGTAGGAGAGATGTCAGAGCCACATACAACTGGTTTTTCCAACTCCACGCTGACTACGAAGCTTTGCCCAAGCATTCTATAGTGAAGTGGTGAGTTTTTAGAGAGGTTTTTGGCCCAAATTATTCTGAGTGGAAGGGAATGAGACTTCACCATGAATATGGGTGGTGATAGCTTTCTGTTGTTTTACTGTACATTTATAACCCAAATGAACATCTTCTTATTTCAAAGCCATTTCTAGCCTGGGTCTCTAGTATGGTGAGCCACTAAATACCTGGGATGAAGTTAACTTCACAAATAACCAGAGTTACCTGGGTGGAGATTGAAAAAGAAACAAGCCAGAGAAGTGATGAATTACTGAAAAGCCCCAAGATATAAACTTGGGTCCATGTGAATTCACAGCTGTTTGGAGACACACGTTACATTTTAGGAGCCCACTACTCATGGAGGTACTAAGCAGGAATATAAAGAAGTCTAGGATGATACCACACCATACTCAAGAAAATTCAAAGTCAGAGTGTTTTCATCACACCCTGCTGAACACAGGAACCCTGATGCCTAAGCAGAAGGCTCAGTGGAGTCACCATGTGGCCTTTCTAATGTATGAATGCTACCATAAACAATGAAGAGCCTTTTACTCTGTTCTTGTCAATGCTGGACTCCAGCTTTGGAGTCTCAGAAAACAAGAGAAGATGCACAAGGAGGACACCACTTGGAGAAGAGTGGCACAACACAGTACATTCAATTATGAGCTCCTTGAGGGCAAGGACTGTCTTTTGCCTCTTTTTGTATCCCCAGTGCTTAGCACAGTGCCTGATACATAGTAGAGGCTTAGTAGATGTTTATTTATTGATTAGAAAGAATGCTGAATTTGAAGTCCAAAGGCCTACGTTCGTATCTTGGCTCTGCTACTTACTACCTGGGTGACATTGGGCAAGTCACTTCTCCTCCTCTGGCTTCCATCTCTCCTTCTGTAAAATGAAGGGGTAGCACTAGATGACCTGTGAGGTCACTTCCAGCTCTAGATCTAAGATTCTATGTGTGACCTTGAGCAAGTCACTTAACCCAGTCTGCCTCAGTTTCCTCATCTGTAAAATAACTAGATGGTCTTTAAGGAACTTTCCAGCTCTGGATCTTGGATCCTATCACCCAGCTTGGGACTCAGCCCATAAGGGCACAAATTGGAATAAGCAACAATATGATGCGGAAATTCATTGTCAGGAACTCCAGCCATGAGACAGGGTGCTCCTAAGAAAGCTTGGTTATATATTGAACCCTCTCTTATGTTCTGCTATGCACACAACATGCTTTTTTCCTTTCTTATTTTATATTTAAGTTTCAATCTTTAAGTTTATGATATGTTTTGTTTCTTTTCTCTATTCTGTATTTATGTTCTGGCCCTTGAGTGTAAAATAAAGTTAAAAAAATAAAGAAACCTTGGTTTCCCAGAAAAAGACAAATAGCATGGCAGTGGAGGACCACCCCATCAAAAGTAGTAGAAAGACTGGGTGATCCTCCAGTCTACAAAAGAGTCACAGAGAATGTTTAGGGCTTCGCAAAGATGATATATTACAACTAGCTAGGTGGCACAGTGGATAGAGTGCTGGCTTTAGCTGGAGTCAGGAACACCTGAGTTCAAATACTGCCTCAGATACTTCTTGACTATGTCAGCCTGGGCAAGTCACTTAACTCTGTGTGCTTCAGTTTCCTCATCTGTAAGATGGGCATAACCATAGCACCTACTTCCCAGGGTTGCTGTGAGAATCAACTGAGATAATATTTGTAAAGCAGTTTGGAAACGTCAAAGTACTTTATAAATGCTATTATTGTTAACCACCAGCTCCCCTGGGGGGACTCCCTAACAAAGAGAAACAATGGCAAACAGCTGGTTCCAGATAATGGTCCATATGGGGACAACATTGCCAGAGACTGGGATAAAAAAGCTGGGTGCTAGCAGTCTTTTGGGAGCTGAGAAAGCTGTTAAAGATGCTCTGGCTGGAGGGGTACCTCAGCCCTAACAAAGTTGGAGGGCCAAGTCCAGAGACTTCCTTTTTCATGCCTGACTCCTTAGAACTGGGAAGAAGAATTATTCAGCCAGTGAGAAACACAGGCCCAGAACTGGGGCTACAGTAGACTTGTCGTTCAATCGTTTTTCAGTCATATCTGACTCTTTGTGACCCCATTTGGGGTCTTCTTGGCAAAGGTGCTGGAGAGGTTTGCCATTTCCTTCTCTAGCTCACTTTACAGATGAGGAAACCGAGGTAGACAAGATTAAGTGACTTTCCCAGGGTCACACAGCTAGCAAGTGTCGGAGGTTGGATTTTCCTGATTCTAGCCCCAGTGAACTATCCACTTCAATGCCACCTAGTGGCCCCAGTCAGAGGGCTAGAAGATACCTAATCTTCTACAAGAGGTGTGGAGGTTAAAGGTTACAGAAGTAACAGCAGGATAGGATAGAAATACCAAGGCAATACACCAAATTACCAGTTGTCTGGATGTTGTCTTCCTCGTTAGAATGTGAGCTCCTTGAGGGGAGGGACACCTTTCATTTTATCCCTATTGTGACATTTATCCCCATTATCCCTTATGACAGCGCCTGGTATATAGTAAGTGGCAAATGCTTATTAATGAATGATTGATTGACCGATTTTTAACTGGGGAAAGGGCATGCTGTGGGGGAAGAGTGATGGATTTGGAGTCATCGGACCTAGGTTTGAATCATGGTGTTGCATTCACTATCTGTGTGACCTTAGACAAGTCATTTGAATGCATCCTCAGTTTCTTCTTCTGTAAAAATGGGGGGGCACCTAGGTAGTGCTGTGAGTAGAGCACCAGCCTTGGAGTCAGGAGGACCTGAGTTCAAATCCTGCCTCAGACACTTGACACACTAGCTGTGTGACCTTGGGCAAGTCACTTAACCCCAATTGCCCTCCCTTCCCTCCTCCAAAATGGGGGGGGGGAGAGACTAGATGACCTATATGGTATTTTTTAGCTCTGAATCTATGATACCATGAATTTAAAATTAATAGGGATGTCTGGCTACATTTCCCAGAATTCCTGGGCCCAGAGCCCAAATCGTTTCTGGAGAAAAACAAGGAGGGCATGTGTCCATAGCACAGCTGTTGTCTGGGGAGACACAGAGAATTCTAAAGAGAAGGAAGAAAAAAAGGGGTATCTGGGAGAACATCTGCAATGTCCAAGAAACCAGGAATGACAGCCTCTCTGAAACTCCATGGACCAAAAAGAGAAGACATCCTGATTGCAGAGAGATGCCAATAACAAACAGATGTAAGAGCAGCACAGAGGGAAATTTACAGCTCTGCCCCACCCTTCCCACTACAGAATGATTTTATCCAGACATTACTTATCAGAATGACAATTTTCAGAGGGGGTTTGAGACCTAAATTACTCTGGGAGGAAGAGAAATGAGAAATGAGACTGTGTTCTCTGAAACCGTGAGAAGCAACTGTTTATGGTTGTATTACTGTGCCTTTCTGTCCTGGATAAATGTCTTGTTTCAGTACTATTCCTAGTATGGTAAGCTACTGAATACCTAGACCTGCATTACTGCAAAAAGTTCATGGAATTACCTAGACTGGGGTAAAATGAGCCAGAGAGACAACTGGGAAGCCCCAAATTATTCGTTTCAATTAGTGTGTTTAGAGCTATTTTGTAACAAAAGCTATACAGCATACATCCACAAAAGGCCTCGTCCATACCTCAGCATAGTGTTCACAGGGCTCGGGGTTCTTGAAGTCTAAATCAAAGGAATACATGGTCCACTAGATTCTACCATTCTAGAAAGTCTGGTTCTAGCAATAGACCTGCGTATGCTATAAGAGGCCCAGCCCAGCTAAGGACAGAGCAGCAGCTAGGTGGCACTGCAGGAAGATTCATCTTCCTGAGTTCAAACCCAGCCTCAGACACTTACCAGGTATGTGACCCTGAGCAAGTCACTTCACCCTGTTTGCCTCAGTTTCCTCATCTGTAAAACGAGCTGGAGAAGGAAATGGCAAACCACTCCAGTATCTCTGCCAAGAAAACCCCAAATGGGGCCACGGAGAGTCAGACATGACTGAAAAACAACTAAACAACTACAAAGCCAATGGTTCTACCATTCTAGAAAGTCTGGTCAAAAAAAAAAAGAAAGAAAGTCTGGTCCTAGCAATAGATCTGTGTATGCTGCAAGAGGCCCAGTCCAGCTAAGGGCAGGGAGGTTCATCACCAGTAGGCTAGCAACTAGGGGATGAATTATTTGGCCATGACAACCCATGTAACCAAGGAAAATACAACTAACCTCCTTCTACTTTTCCAGAGATGATGGCAGAAAGGATGCAAAGAATGCTAAGACTCATACAGTTTTTTATAGCAGTTCTAAATATTAACTACACTATTGGTCTTCTAAAGTAGCCAAGTGGTTATTCCATTTTCATCTTGTGGGGAAGAAGCTGGTAGGAGATTGGAGGTAAGGAGAGAGACTAGGCCTGGATGGAGATTTGGGAGCCATCTGCACAGGGATGCTAATTGAACCCATGGGACCATGCTGATGAGGTCACCAAGGGAGTGAATATAGAGACACAAAAAGAAATAATTCTGATAGGGAGGAAAAAGGATAGGTCTTTAAACAAACTGAAAGAATTGCACAGACAAACCAACTTAGATTTTAAAAAGTCATGGACAGAAGAGGGAAGCAAGGGCAGGTTCGGGGGTAAAGCCAAAAGTGTGGTATAGTCCTATGAGAACAGTGCTATGAGTCATAAAACTTGAAATGAGCTCAGACCGGCGAGAAAAGCTAACGGTAACAAACAGGGCTTGTTTTGTTGTTTTTTAGCTAAACTGGGCAAAATGGAAGGATCAAAGCAAGGAGAGGAGCTCTTCTCAAGCATGGATGGGTCAATAATTCTCTACAGAGGTCAGGCGGAGCTACAAGTTTCATTTTGCTTCTGTTTTCTTGGTCAAGGAGAAGAAGTTTTGGCCTGGAAAAGACAGAAGAAGATAAATGGCTACTATAAAGTGGATACACAATAAAAATGGGAAGGCAGAAAGGGAGCATTTAGCCTCCCTTGACAAATTCGAGTTACCAGAATACATCCCAGAGCACTTAAAGAACCAGGAGATGAAATTGCCAAGCCACTGTCATTTTTCTTTGAAAAATCATGGAGAATGGGAGAAGATTCTTAGGACTGATTTCTCTCCTAAGCTCCAGCCCCGCATCACCGATTTCTCATCAGCTGGTTTGAACTGGATGTACACTATAGGCATCTCAAATTAAGCATGTTCAAAACAGAACTCATCTTTCCCCCCAAAATGCTCCTCTCCTCCAAAATTTGCTATTTCTGGCAAAGGCAAAACCATCCGTCCTGCCAACCAAGCTTGGCAATCTTGGCATCAGCCTCAACCCTTCGCTTTGTCTCACCCCAACAATCCAATGAGTTGTCGAATCTTGTCAATTCAGCTTACACGAGCACTCTCCCATCTGTCGCCTCCTCTCCACTCACACAACCAGCAGCCTAAGTTAGGCTCTCATTACCTCTTACTTGGACTACTGAAACTGTTTCCTAATTAGTCTCCCAGCCTCAAGTCAACAAGCATTTATTAAGTACCTACTATATACTAGGTACTGCGCTAAGCACTAGGGATACAAGAAGGGCAAAACCATTATCCCTGCCTTAAAGGAGCTCATTCTAAGTGGGGAGACAACTACACACATGCAAACTACTACATACATGCAAGATACATGAAGAGTAGGTAAAAGGTAATCTAAAAGGAGACAGTACTAGCAACTGGGAGGACCAAGAAAAGCCTCCCATGAAAGGTGGGATTTGAGCTGAGTCTTGGAAGTCTTGCAAGGGGAGCCAAGAGGCAGAGGTGAGGGGGCAGAGCATCCCAGGCCTAGGGGACAACAAAGGCAAAGATATGCAGACAGGAATAACAAGAAGGCCTTTGTAGCAGATCACAGAATGAATCCACCACACAGCTGACAAAGTAACAGGCCTAAAGTGTAGGCCTATCTCCCTCCTCTGATGAAGAATTGATCTCTATTTTCTTTCTCATGGTTCCTCCCATTCATTCTAATTCTTCTATACAACATGATTAGTGTGAAAATATGTTTAATAGGAATGTATATATAGAGTCTATATTGGATTGATTGTATGCCGTCTTGGGGAGGGGGAGAAAATTTAGAACTTATGGAAGTGAATGCTGAAAACTGAAAATAAATAAATTAGCTTCTTTAAAAAAAAGAATCAGTCTCCAGGGGCTCCCTGTTGCTCCTAGAATCAAAAAGAAACTCCTCTTTGGGGCATCTGAAATCCTTTCCAAATGAGATACTACATGTAATGTCAGACTTTTGCTATATTTGTTTAGTTTTTTCCTCTTTCTTCCTTTATTCATACTCTATTATAAAGGATAGCTTCTTTGGGGGAGGGGGAGGCAATAAAGTCATAAATATAGATGTTGTCAAAATATAAGATAGCAATAAAAATGAATTTTTAAAAGCTAAGTTCTTCACAATCTGGCTCCAACCTCTCTTTCCAGACTCATAAACATCATTCCCCTTTATGTACTCTACAATCCAGACAAACTTGCCTTCTGGCAACATGCCTCTATGCCTTTGCATGACTATAATGCAACTCCTCCTTACCTCTGCCTAGTTTCCTTCAAGTCTTAGGTCCTACTCTAGGCTTTTCCTATTCTGTCCAGCTGCTAGTCCTTCCCTCCCCCTCCAATAAAATCGTATATGGGTCTTTTAAAAAATTTTTATTTATTTTTAACATTCTTTTCTTTTTTAATTTTGAGTTCCAAATTCTCTCCCTCTCTCCCACCTTCCCCCATCCACTGAGAAGGCAAACAATATCATATCAATTATACATGTGAAATCATGCAAAACATAATTTGATATTAGCATATTGTAAAACATAGCAAAAAAATAAAGCGAGAAAATCATACTTCAATTTGCACTCAGAGTTCATCAGTTCTCTCTCTGGAGATAGGTAGCACTTTTTCATCATGAGTCCTTTGGAATTGTCTTGGATCTTTGTAGTGATCAGAGTAGCCAAGTCTTCGTAGTTCATCCTCATGACAATATTGCTGTTACTATGTACAATGATCTCCTGATTCTTCTGACTTCACTTTGCCTAAGTTCACATAGGTCTTTCTAGGTTTTCCTGAAAGCATCTTGCTCATTATTTATTCCATCACAATCATATGCCACAACTTATTCAACTATTCCCCAATTGACGAGAATCCCTTCAATTTCCAATTCTTTGCCACCACAAAAGAGCTGCTATAAATATTTATGGGTCCCTTTCCTTTTCCTTTGATCTCTCTGGGGTACAGACCTAGTAGTGATATTGCTGGATCAAAGGGTAGGCAGTTTATAGCCCTTTGGGCATAGTTCCATATTGTTTTCCAGGATGGTTGGACCAGTTCACTACACCATCAACAATTCATTAATGTACTTATTTTCCCTCATCTCCTCCAACATTTGTCATGTCTGATATGTGTGAGGTGTTTTAATTTGCCTTTCTTTAATCAATGGTGATTTAGAGCATTTTTTCATGACTCTAGATACTTTGATTTCTTCTTAAGACTGCCTGTTCATATCCTTTGACCATTTATCAATTGGGGAATTGTTCTTATTTTTGTAAATTTGACTTAGTTTCCCACATAGTTGAGAAATGAGGCCTTTATCAGAGAAACTTGTAAATAAAAAATTTTTAATATTATTACTTTCTTGTCTATGGAACCTTTTAGCAAAATGTAGGTTCCCTTATTATCTCTTCTAATTAGGTCTATTTTTGCTTTTTCTTTGTCTGAGATCACGATTGCTATCCCTGCCTTTTTTATTTCAGCTGAAGCATAACAAATTCTACTCTAGCCCTTTATTTTAACTCTATGTATCTTTCTGTTTCAACTGTGTCTCTTGTAACCTCATAGTTCTTGGATTCTGGTTTCTAATCCATTCTGTTATCTGTTTCTGTTTTATAGGTAACCACATATCATTCATATGCACAGCTATGATTACTAACTGCGTATTTCCCTCTATCCTATTTTCTTCTGATCATCCTTATCTTTCTCTTTTTTTATCCTGTCTCTCCTCAAAAGTCTGTTTTGCTTCTGACCACTGACTCCTTTAATCTGCCTTCCCTTTTATCATCCTCCTATATTTTTTATCCCCTTCCCCTCCTATATCCCTATTGGGTAAGTCAGATTTCTATACCCAACTGAGTGTGTATATACATTCTTCCCTTTTTTAACCAATTTCAATGAGAGTGAGGTTCAAGTGTTTCCCACCCTGCCCCATTTTCTCCTCCACTATAAAAGCTCTTCTTTATATACCTCTTTTATGTGAGAAAAATTTTCCCCATTCTACCTTTCCCTTCCCCCTTCTCCCAGTGCATCCCTCTTTCTCACCTCTAATTTCTTTTTTTTTGGAGATCATCCCAACATAATCAACTTACACCCAGCCCTCTGTCTATACAGACTCCTAACTTCCCTAATAATGAGAAAGTCCTTAAGAGTTACATGTATCATCTTCCCATATAGGAATGTAAACAGTTTAACTTTTATCTTTTTATGATTTTCTTGACTCTTGTGTTTGAATGTCTAATTTTCTATTCAGCCCTGGTCTTTCCACGTTCTTGAAAGTCCTCTATCTCATTAAATATCCACTCAGTTTTCCTGGGTAGATTATCCTTGATTGTAGGCCTAGCAAAGGATCTCTTATCCTTTAACATGCTGCTATATCTTGTGTAATTCTGACTGTGGCTCCCCAATATTTGAATCATTTCTTTCTGGATGCTTGGAATATTTTCTCCTTGACCTGGCAGCTCTGGAATTTTTCTACAATATTCCTGGGAGTTTTCATTTTGAGATCTCTTTCAGAAGGTATTTGGTGGATTCTTTCAATTTCTATTTTACTGTCTGGATATAAGATATCAGGGGCAGTTTTACTTGATAATTCCTTGAATTGTGATGTCTAGGCTTTTTTTTATCATGGCTTTCAGGTAGTTCAATAATTCTTAATTCATCTCTCTTCAATCTATTTTATAGGTCAATTGTTTTTCCAATGAGATATTTCCCATTTTCTTTCACTTTCTTCATTTTTGACTTTGTTTTATTGTATCTTGATGTCTCATAGAGTCATTATTTTCCACATGCCCAATTCTAATTTTTAAGGAATTGTTTTCCTTATTAAATCTTTGTACCTCTTTTGCCATTTGGCCAATACTGCTTTTTAAAGAGTTTTTTTTTTCCTTCAATGAATTTTTGAACCTCCTTTTCCATTTGGCCTATTCTGCTTTTAAAGGTGTACTTCTCTCTGGTGGATTTTTGTGCCTCTTTTACCATTAGGCCAACTCTGTTTTTGAAACTGTTATTTTCTTCAGTATTTTTTGTCCTCTTTTACCAAGCTGTTAATTCTCTTTTCATGATTTTCTTGCATCACTCTCATTTTTTCTTCCAATTTTTTCCTCTACCACCCTCATGTCTTTCTTTAACTCTTCTAGGAATTCTTTCTGGCCCTGGATCCAATTAGCCTTTTTCTTTGAGGTTTGCTGGTAGATATTTTCACACAGCTGTCTTCTTCTGAGTTTGTGTCCTGGTCTTCCATAGCACTGTAGTACCTTTTTATGGTGAAGTTCTTTTTCTGTTGTTTGCTCATTTTTTACAGCCTATTTCTTGACTTTGAACTTTATGTTAAAGTTGGTTTCTGCTCACTTGGGTTTGTGGAGACACTGCCTTAAGTTTCAGGCTTTTTCATGCTGCTGTTTACAGAGATCATTCTGGAAGTCCGCAAACTTTTCATGCTTCCAAGGTGGTGTTATCCTGGGAGAGGTATGGTCACTGCTCTCCTCATTTGTACTCTGGTCTTTACCCAGGAAGGGCCCCTATTTTCATGCGCCCACAAACACTAGTGCTTCTCTTGACTTTGGAATTGAAACTAGGTCCCCTGCTCTCCTGCAGGCACAAGTACTAATACTTCTCTTGGCCCTGGAACTGTGACCAGGGCCCCTGCTCCCCTGTGACCAATCACAAGTGCTTCTCTCCACCTGGAAACTGCAACCTAGAACTGCTTATGGGCAACAGAATTGCCAATCAGTGTCAGCTGAACCCAGCACTATCAAAGGGTCCCCTGTAACCTCTTTCTGAGCAATTATCTGACCTCCATACCATCTCTGGGCTGACAGCAGACAAAGTTGCTGCTGCTGCTGGTCTGACTGCTTCCAAGGTGGAGGCACCCCCACTGGGCTCCTGTTGTGCTCTGGGCTACCTCAGCATTACAGACCTCTCTTGCAAATCTCCTAAGTTGTTTTAGGCTGGAAAAATCTCTCTCTCTCTCTCTCTCTCTCTCTCTCTCTCTCTGACCTTTCATTGGCTCTGCCACTCCAAAATTTGATTTGTGGCGTTGTTTTAGAGTTGTTTGGAGGAATATGTTGGGAGAGTTCAGATGGGTCCCAGTTTGTACTCTGCCATTTTGGCTCCACCTCTTGTATATGTTTCTATAGCAGATGATGAGTGGGCCTATAAAGGACATCCATGTAGCATGCACACAGAGCTCCCCTGGAAACTCTACAAGGCTCCAAGGACTTGGTGTCTCATTGCCTGGGTCTTTGGAGGTAATGAACTTCCTGGCGGCTTCTGGCTACATGGTAGCCAGTGCTGAAAGAAATTAGCATTTTGTAGTGACATGGAAAAGCCTAAGTAATCATTTACTCTTCCCTTACCCTATGACAGCAGTAGTGGGGCAAGATGTTGCATCTGTTAATAGAGGAAAAAGCTTCTTGTTCAGTACTCTTGGCTGCAACTCTCTCCGTGAGGCAAATAATGTAGTCTCTGCTTTGATTCTCCCTTGTAGGAAGTGGAGAGAATGGAGACTCATTTCCCTATTCCATTACCAGCCCCATGTGGAGCATGGACTCAACTAGATGACCTTATGTCTGGTTCCCTTCGAGCCTTCTACACTTTGGGCTTTCTTTCCTCAATAGTTGCTTGTCAGTTTGAAAAGGTCAGAGGTCTGTCTAGCAGCAGCAGCAGCAGCAGCAACAGAGTCCATTAGAATGGTTTTGGCTGATGGCAGGGAGAACAGTTTTTTCATTGGAGAGACTAGACACCAGGAAGAGGATTGGCCCATGCCTGGCCTCTCTTACCAACAGATATATGTATCAAGAGTTGTTTAGACAGTACTGCTAAGGGGAAATGTAAACTACCGAATTCACAGATTAGCAATGATGAAATTTAGGTGAAATTTAAATATTAGTCTCCTAACAGACTCTTACAGTTGTTATCAGTTGTTACCAAATATTGTTCTATGTCGTATCTTTAGCATTTTTGGGGGTGGTGTAGGAATAAATCACCTGTCCCCTACTCTAATTCACATTATATACAGAGTACTTTTTTTACTTTTGCTTTTTTGGGGGATACCTCAGACTGATTTTCTATAATTACAACCATATTCAGGGAGGTAGGATGGGCAATTTAATGAGTCAATGAGCATGAAAAAAAGAGAGCAGAGGCCAAGTTCCTCCAAAATGGATTTGTTTTTTCATGCATCCAAAACAAGAAACATCATTTCATGGGACTTTGGTTATCTCCCATTATAATGCTCATGACAAACATGAACAAAAATACCATCATAAAGATAATGGCAGCATATATGTCAACATCTGCTGCAGAGGATGGGGAGGTAGAGAAAATACACAAAGAATCTGATAAGATCTTCCAAATAAAGTCAATATATACTTCATTACTTAGTGACTTTTTGTCAATCAACAAGCATTTATTAAGCACTTTCTGTATGCCAAGCACCTTGCTAAGTGCTGGGGATACAAAGAAAGGCAAAAACACTGTCCCTATCCTCAAGAATTTCATATTCTAATGGGAATACATTATGTAAATTACCATGTATAGATAAGATAAAGAGTAGTTAAAACACAGTCTAAAACGGAAGGCAGTAGCAGTGGGGAAGACTGAGAAAGACCAAGGTGGGATTTGAGTTGAGCCTTGAAGGAAGCCAGAGAAACTTAGAGGCAGAATTGAAGGGGCAGAGAATTCCATGCATGAGGGACAGCTAGTGAAAAGCACAGATTTGGGGAAGAATGAGAAGACAAACATCACTGGATTATAGAGTGGATGGAGAGCAAAATACAAGAAGAACTGGAAAGGTAGGAAAGAACCAGGCTGTGAAGTGCTTTAAATGTCAAGTACAAGATTTTACATTTGATCTTCGAGGTGACAGGGAGCCAATGAAGTTTGTTGAGTAGGGGAATAACATAGTCAGATTTGTGCCAAAGTGATCTTCCTAAACCACAAACCAAGATAGATTGGATTTCTGAAGCACAGAAACCAATTTTAAGGCTATTTCAGTGGCCCAGATGAGAGGTGATAGGGTTATGTTCTAGGGTGCTGGATGTGTGAATGGAGAAAAAGGTGCATGTCATTGTTCCAGTCAAGGGTAGTTTAGATAGACAGAAAGAGAAGTCTGTGGACACTGGGATAGGGGCTGGCTGGGAGCACTGAGTGTGTGACTTACGGGGGAAGCAGGCACCATGGACAGTTGTGGGATGTGGAGGCAGCAGCTGCAGCAGTAGCAGCAGAAGCACTAGGCATGCCCAATGCACAGAAACAGTAAGGTTGTCCCCTAACTCCAAGACTGAACACCTGGTCAGAAAGAGATTCCAGGGGACCCCTGAGCTAGCACTGGGCACAGAATTCAGCACCATTTGGCAGTTTCATAGCATATTACCCACTTCTGGGTTGCAGTTCCAGGGCAGAGAGGAGGAGTCACAGTCATGAGGGAGCAGAGGCCCTAGGTATGTAAGGATCAGAGCACAATGCAGGAGGGCAATGATCAGACTTCTCCCTGGATCACACCACCTCAGAAGCACTGAAACCCTATAGGCCCCTAGATTGATCTACAGAAGCTCAGGCTGGCCATGTCCTACTGAGAAGTGAACAGAGTTGAACTCTAACAAAAAGTCCAAAGTCAAATAATAGGCTAGAAAAATGAAAAAACAAAAAAAGCAACTTACCATAAAAATCTACTATGGTGATAGGAAAGCTCATGACACAAACTCAGAAAAAGACAATGACCTGAAATCATCTACAAGCAAAGACTCAAAGAAAAGTGCACATTAAACACAAGCCCAACAAGAATTCCTTAGAAGAGCTAGATAAAGAGATTTTTTTACATGATCAAAAAAACCATTTAAAATCAAATAAGAGCAGTAGAGGAAAAAACTGGGAAGGGAAATAAGATTAATGCAAGAAAATTATGAAAAGAGAATTAACAGCTTGGTAAAAAGAAGCACAAAATCTCACTAAAGAAATTCCTTTAAAAAATTGGAAGCTAATGACCCCATGAGAGAAGGATATGTGTATGGTATATATTCTGAAGATTTGACAACAGCTTAGATATGTAGGGTGAGTATGAGTGAGGATATGAGGATGACAGCAAGGTTATGAACTTTTATGACTAGGAAGATGGTGGTACCCTCAACGGGGATATGGAAATTTGAAAGAAGTCAAGGTTTAGGGTTGGGGATAGTGAGTTCTCTTTTGGACATGGTAAGTTTGAGATTCTTATATGAATCTAGTTCAAGTTGTCCAAAAGTCAGTTGATGATGCAGGAATGGAGCTCTAGAGAGAGACTAAGTATATATAGATCTAGGAATCATCAGCATAGACGAAAATTGAACTTATGTGAGCTGATAGGATCAGAAGCAAGACAGAATAGAGAGAGAAAAGGCCTATGACAGAGACTTCAATGCAAAAGTGGACTCAGGGGAGGAGGGTGAGAAATATGTTGGAAAATATCAGTTAGTATCAAAAAACTGAAGAAGCTAAAAGCTTACAGACTACAGATAAATACCATGTCTATATATAATGAATCTTTTTTTTTCCAAGAAGAAAGTTGGTAGGTGCTGCACATGGCAAGAATTAAATAACATCACAAAAAATGAAACTACCATAGGATTATAGATTCAGAGCTGGAATGGACCTTAGAGGCTATCAAGTCCAATTCCTTCATTTTACAAAGGGGGTCCAGGATGGGGAGGGACTTGTCCAAGGTCACACAGCTAGTAAAGTGTCCCAGGCAAGATTTAAACCCAGGTCTTGTGAATCCAAGTTCAGCACTCTATCCAGTACTCCATGTTGTCTCTAGGCTTCAAGGAAATACTTAAGCTGAGCCCTGAAGGATGGTTAGGATTCAGCTAAACAGAGAGAGGTTGGTAACTATTCTATGGCCTCTACTTACCAGGACTGAGAGTAGCATAAGGCCTTCTTATAGGTGATCTTGTGGAAATCTATTGGATGATAGGAACACATGGGGGTGGGGGAAAAGGGCCAAGAAGCCCTAGAAGTACAATGGAAACTGATGGTGATGACTATGACGTTGATGATGATGATGATGACATTTATATAGCACTTTAAGGTTTACAAAGTACTTTACATCGGTTTTCTCATTTGATCTTCACAACAACCCATCCAGTTAGCCACTACTATTACCCTCATTTTACAGATGTGGTAAGCATCTGAGATAGAAAGTGAACTCAGTTCTTCCCAACTCCAAGACCTGCACTCTTTAATTTCTTTAATTTCTAAACACCGAGTCCCCACACTCTGGATCCCTAATCCAAGATTCCTGCTACATCTACCTCATTCCCCTCTCCCATTCCCCAAACATTTGTCTCCAGGGACATACCTGAGCAGACAGGGAACAAAGAGTTACAGATAGAATCATTTCCGAATCATCGGTATGTACAGTTAGACTATTGATTTGTTAGAACAAAGGCCAAAGTTAACATCAAAGTCAAAGTAAAAATAAACTGAAAAATATGAAACAGATCATTACTCTTTCCTAAAGAAGTTGAGCCAATATAAAAGGACTGCCACAACAAGAAGGCCAAAAGAACTGAGAAACCACTTCAGTCAATAAGTGATCTCCTTGCCAAGTGAAAATATATAGCAGCCAAAGGCAGATTTAGGGTAGAAGATTATGAGCAGTATCAGCTCACATAATGCAATAAGAAGTGATATAGAAAATTTGGCAAGGGACCCAGTTAAGCCAGATCTTCCCAAGAGCATTTAAGGCTAAAACAGGGGAGGAGAAAAAAATGTAAAAGATCAGTTGATATTCCTCTGACAAACAATTTCTTCATCAATGAGAGTAGAGCCACCACATATGGCCCCTAACATCATAGTCATAAACGTGCCACATGAGGAGGTAGAAATGACACCAAACAAGACCAGGATGTGCCTAACAGCTAGAACAGACTGAGTATACAACAGAGAGATCTGTGCAGTCGGCAACAGAATCTGATGGGTGCAAAAGGAGCAGTTCTCAAGATAATTGAGAAGGGAAAATACCAAACAATTAGAAAACATCATGGCTGTTATTACTATGGAAATAGGGCAATCATTAGAATCATTAGAACTACCAGCCACACACCTATTTTGTCAACTTCACCAGATCTTTAGGAGAATAATCTATACACATATTTATCTAGGAAACCTTAAAGAAAATATGAACAGGAAAAAGGAAGGCTTTTGCAAATGATTGTCTACAGCAGACCACATCTTTACAGTCGCACAACTGACTTGAAAGGTGCAAAAAATACAAGCTCTCACTGTATTTACTATTTCTTGATTTAAAAAGCATTTGATTCAGGAGTGCAAAGTGTAGTTTTAGAAACACAACTGAGTAGGACAGCTTTGAAAGTAATGTATTGAATTTATTACATGCTTAAAAAGAAAAGCAGATGGGATGCAATCTAGATTCATAGTTTCACGTGCAGTTCTTGTTATCTGCTCTACTTTGAATATGGAAATGCTCATTTTATTTAGTGTTTGTTAAGAATAAAATATTTAAATGCAGTTTTAAAGTACTCCACCTAGGAGCCTCCAATGCATATGAAAATCACATAAGATTCCTTGAAAGACACAGTAACAGAGATAACTTTGACAAACCTCTAAGGATGAATATTAAGCAAGGTATAAAAGAAGACATATGCTCACCAATGGTGCATGACACTGTCATGGAGGATGTCCACAGAGTCCAAATGGAAGAAGGAGTATGAGCAGTATCACCTCATAGATGGCGAAGTCCTCCGGATGCTCCTATTTGCCGATGACATTTTGCTGATTGCCTCAAGCTCTGGAACACTGTGGATTCTCCGAAATAAGATACATAATCACTCAAGAGTTTGGCCTAACTCTAATAATCGACACAGGAAAAACCAAGTGGATGAAGAACCATTCTCTGGACTATGATATATAGTTGGATGGACATTCCATTGAGCTGGTTGATTAACACCTATATCTTAGATTGTAGACACTGAAGATAGACATTGAATTGGACCTAGAATTGAGTAGGAGAATGAGCATGGAATGGATTGCATCTGGGAAGTTGTGTAGCTTTTTCAATGACTTCAAGCTATCTCTGAAATGAAAACACTTCTTTCTAACTGATATTCTTTGGATGGTGTTTATATGACTGAGAATCATGGAATGCCACAATATCCAAAGAATCAAAATCATAGGGTACACAAAAGACAATGGAAAGGTGCACAGTGGGCAGAAACAGATTGTAATAAACTACCATAAAAGACATAATCTGAAATATATGACTGGAAATGAAGCTTGGTAGGTCATGTAGTAAAATCAAGGAACAACTGCTGGCCAACCTGCCATGTTACAATCTCAGACCCTCAGAATGTTAAGGAAGGCCCCCTAACCCTTCTCCGTCTTAAAGACAAACAACCACAAAGACTTGTCTACACTCATTGCCTTCATTTCTTCATCTCTCACCCCACCCCGTCTGACCCCTAACCTCACCATTCAACTGCAACTGCTCTCTCCACAGTAATCAACAATATCTTAGCCGTGACATAGAGTGGTCTTTTCTCAGTTCTTATTCTGTTTGATTTCTCTGTAGCTCCTGACCCTGTTGATCACACCGTCTTCCCTTGGTTTCCACACCACAACTTTCTTACAATTCTCCTACTCCTGATTGCTCCAAGTCTCCTTGGCCAGATTATCATCCTCCTCCCGCTAACTAAGGGCGGACATTCCCCAAAGCTCTCTCCTGAGCTCTATTCTCTTTTCCCTCCACAGTCTCTCCTCTGCGACCTCATCAGAATCCATATGTTTAATTATCTCAATGCAAATGACTCCCAAATGCATATAACCACATGATATCCGCCCTGAACTCCAGCCCTGTGTTATCAGCTGCTTGCAGGCCATTTCTACCTGAATATATTACAGCTGTCTTCACCTCAATATGTCTAAGACAAAATTCATTTCCCCCCAGACTTATCCCTCTTCCAAACCTTCCTATTTCTGTTGAGGGCACAACCATCTTTTTAAGTAACCCAGATCTACAGTCTTGGGGTCAATGTTTCACTCTTCCCTCTCCCTCCCCCCTCACCATATCCAATCAGTTGTCAAGGGACCAATTTTGCAAGTGAGAAAACTGAAGCCCCCAAAGTGGAAGTGGCCTGTCTAAAGTCACCTAATGAAATAGTGGCCGAGCCAGGACTAGAACTCACATCTCACAGACCAATGCTCTTTCCACTATGCTACACTCTCTCAATCAATCTAAAATGTGACTATGTGTTTTTGCAAACTGAACTTTTTTGTTCTCAAGGAATTTAATAGTCTAGTGTAGAGGTTCCCAAACTTAATCAGCCTACCACCCCCTTTCCAAAAAAAATTACTCAGCCTCCCCTGGAAATCTGCTTTCTTTAACCCTTTAATGCTTTTTTTTAATTTTAATTTTAATTTGTTAATTTATTTTTAGTTTTCAATATTCACTTCCATAAGTTTTAAATTTTCCCCCTCCCTCCCCAAGATGGCATGCAATCTGATATAGGCTCCACATATACATTTCTATTAAACATATTTGCACATTAGTCATGTTGTATAGAAGAATTAGAATGAATGAGAGAAACCATGAGAAAGAAAAACAAAACAAAAAAAATAGTCTGCTTCACTCTGCATTCAGACCCCATAATTCTTTCTCTGGATGTGGATGGCATTTTCCATCACGAGTCCTTTGGAATTGTTTTAGGTCCTTGCATTGCTGAGAAGGGCTAAGTCTATCAAAATCAGTCATCGAACACTGTGGCTGTTACTGTGTACAATGTTCTCCTGGTTCTGCTCAATTTACTCAGCATCAGTATATATAAGTCTTTCCAGGTTTTTCTGAAGTCCATCTGTTCATCATTTCTTATAGCACAATAGTATTCCATTATATTCATGCAAACTCAATTAAGGATAAGTACTTTTGCCTGATTCTATTAATTTTGCCTCAGAACAGATGCTACCTAACAGATTCATATGTGGAGAAAGCTCACTATATTTTTGAAACAATGAATGAAGTAGTGAAACAAGCATTTATTAAGCACCTACTACATGCTATGCACTGTGCTAAGAGCTTTGCAAATGTTATCTCATTGGATCCTCACAAGCGAAGTAGGTGCTATTATTTTTTCCATTTTACAGTTAAGGAAACTGAGGCAGACAGAAGTTAAGTGACTTGCCAAGGGTCATGGAGCTTGAAAGTGTTTGAGGCCAAATTTGAACTCAAGTCTTTCTGACTCCATGCCCAGAACTCTGCACCACCTAGCTGCCTTGAATAATTGTAAGGATTAACTTTTATCTAGCAAGTTGGCTTATATGATGGCCAAAAACATGGTGGGTTTCCTTCCTTCCTTTCTCCTGCCTGTCACCTAGAGTAATTGGTGAAAATTGTCAATTCATGAGAAAATTATTTAGGAATTTCCTTATTTTCTGTTGAGCTACTAGAAAAGCAATTTTAAGATTCTACTAAAGTTTCCATTTAATCAATTCTCAATCTGGCAGAATTAGAGTAAATTTAGTGGAGAGATTTTCAGGTGATTCAACTTGTGACTAAGAACAGTTCCCGTTATCTTCCAAGAAGAGAATAAAATATTAGAGACAGACTGTACTACTAGTTTGAATCTCCATGTCCAAAATGCTAATACAAAATTAATGGGAGAAACAACCCAGTATCTACCAAGAAGTCCATTTATCGCCTACGTTCTACTCATTCATGATTCATTATTTACCCAGTTGAAGGGAAAGTTTTCTGTAAGCTTTAGAATCATGGGATCATAGATTAAGAGCTCAGAGGGATCTTAGAATTTATCTAATTTAATCTCTTCAAGAAACTGGGGCCCAGATTAAGTGACTTGCCCAAGGTCACACAGGTAGTAAGGGGCCAAGGTGAGATGCAAACCCAGGGCCTCTGATTCCAAAGCTATACTGCCTTTCTTAGAGGACTACAGAAGTATAACAACATCTTACCTTGTGTAATTTTTACACCATATTTTTTATTACTCTACAAAAGTCATCTTTTCCCTCTGGCATTGGGATGAATCCAAAAGAATTCAAAACAAATGAGAACTTTCTATACTTACTTACCCAAGGACAATCTTATACCAATTGACTGGAAAGTAGAATTGTTTCCTTAGGCCATTTCACTTTTTAATTCTGTAAAATCTTGGTCACCATTTGCTTCCAAGGCTCAATTCAATATGAACAGGCAAGATAAATAGCAAATAGCATTTGGAAATACAGCTGCAGCTGTATACAGAGGCAATGTGGTTTGATGGACTGAATACTGACTTGGAGCGAGAGGAGAGGACTTAGATATGAGTCCTAGCTCCTCTAGTCCAAGGTCTACGTGATCTTGGACAAGTCAGTGCTAAGTCTCAGTTTCCTAATCTTTAAAATGGGGATATTAGTACTTACTCTACTTATTTAGCATGAACATTGTAAGAAAAATGCTTTGCAAAATGTGACACTAGCCAGCCATTTCCACACTTGGCCATCTACATTCTGGCCATCATCCTTACATCACTCCCTTCTCTCTACCTCTCCCCACCATTGGAACCTTGGACTTCACCCCTGGGACATTGGGCTCTGCTGGGTACCTTATCTTGCTGGGAAACAGGCTTCCATGTGACTTTTTAGCTCAGTCTCTACCTCATGCCACCACATCAACTACCCCTGCCCTTCCATTTTCCCCTTTACTTGTTGCTGTCACCCAATAGATTGCAAGCCCTTTGAGGGCAGTGGTTATCTTCTTTGCTTATATTTGTATTCCCAGAACTTAGTACAGTGCCTGGCACACAGTAAGCACTTACTAAATGCTCTGTCTGCCACTATCATTCCTCTATTTGGGTTTCACTCTAATGTCTTTCTCATTATGGGGTGGAGGTGACCTTTAGGTTCCCAAAGGCAATGGCAGTGGACCACAAGCTGGAAAGACCTAAAGCTTTGAAGACAGGACCAGGAGAGGGACTGTAATGACTATCGTCTAAGGACCATTCCACCTAAGAACAGAGAAGCACATCACCCAAGACTGGTGAGGGAGTTTTGGCAGCCACGGCAACTTAATGAGATGTTCATTAAGGTGCATAGTGGTTGCAATCTACACCAATGGAGAAGGAACCACACTGATGAAATCACAGCTCCTTTAAGTATTGAATTATTATTATTAGAACATCCATATGGCCATGGAGAGAATTCTTAACCAGAGAATAGAGGTAATCACAGAAAAAGAACAGCTAATTTCAATTACATGAAATTGAAAAGCTTTTAAGCAAATAAAACCAATGCAGCCAAGATAAGAAGGCATACTATTACTTGGGGGTGGGGGGGACTCTTTGCATCAAGCATCTCTGATAAGGGTCTGATATTCAAGATATGTAGGGAATTAACACGAATATACAAGGCCAAATACTATTTGCCAATGGATAAGTAGTCAAAAGATATGAGCAAATGGTTCTCAAGAGCCAATTATGAACAACCGTGCCAAGGACTGCTCCAGATCAGTAATAATTAAGTAAAATACAAATTAGTACAAATCTAGAGTTTCACTGCACACCCAAGAAACTGCCCCAAATGACAAAAGATACAAATAGTCAATACTGGAGGGGTTGAAGGAAGACAAAAAATGCCAAAGTACTACTGCTGGTGGGCCTGTCAATTGGTCCAACCATACCGGAAACCATTTTGAAATAATGCTTTTAAAAAGTGATTAAGCTATCAAAATTGCTAGGCCCAAGGAAAACAAAGGAAAAAAAAGATGCCATATATAACAAAATTAATAATAACCCTTATTTTGGTACCAAAGAATAGGAAACAAAGCCCAATAACTGGGAAATGGTGAAACCATTTCCATGAATGTAACAGGCTATTATTGTACCATAAGAAACAATGAATATGAAGAATCCAGAGAAGTATGGAAGAGTTTGTATGAACTGATACAGTTTCATGAGCAGAACCAGGAAAACAATATACCCAATGACTACAATAATGTAAATGAAGAGAATAAAAAATCCAAAAAGTATGCTATCGAATGATAATGCCCAAGAGACTTGGCTCTGGACAAGAATTGGGACGATGTTTCTCTCTCCCTTCTTGGAAGAGATGAGAGACTTGGGGGCTGGAATACTGCAAACATTATGAGATTTAGTTGATATATTAGTTGGTTTTACTGTTTTGTTTCCCTCTTTTAAAATTATTTTTTACTAAGCGTATCTTGGCTGGATAGGAGAGGAGAAGGGATGTATTTGTAAATGAAGATGATATAAAAAGAAAATACATCAAATAAAATTTTTAAACAAAGAAATCCAACTGATGATTTTAGGGCAAGGTTTCTCAACCTTTTTGTATCGTGGACCCCTTGGGCCATCTAATGAAGCCTATGGATCCCTTAATTTCTTAAATTTCTTAAATGCATAAATGAAGTACATAGGATTACAAAGGAAATAAATTATATTGAAATAGTTACGATATTTTTAAAAGTTCATAGATCCCAAGTTAAGAATTCCTGTTTTAAGGTCTCTCATATTTAAAATGGAAACATTTTAGGGATCCAGATAAATGATCAAGATCACAGTAAAGAAAATGTTCATCATGGGTACAAATGCATTATGATGAGTATTTTCTGGTGTGAGAAAATAAATGTGGGTTCATGTTTTGAGATTGCCTTTGGAATCAGAGAACTTGGGTTCAGAAGCGTGCTATGTAACATTCTAGCTGTGTGATCTCAGGCAAATCATCTCACCTCATTAGTAAAATCAAGGTAATAAAACCTGCACTACCCACCTCACAGTAGTATTCGAAGGACCAGACGAGATCATCAGGAGAAAGTGCTTTGGAAAAAAGCAAGTACTATAGAGATATCAACTATTATTATTGGTAGCTGTCACCACTGAAGTGACAATCATGAAAAAGAAATGGGAAATGATATCTTAATCTTAGCTCAATTTAAGATTATAAACTTTAAATACAGGAAAACATTCCTTTGTGGCATGCCAAAGCCAAGCTGAAGAGCTTCCATTAGGAATAAAGAAATATTTCTGTTAGTTACTATCATTATTATGATTCAGTGGAGTATTCAACTTGGAGTCATAGAACCCGAGTAGGCCAAATCACTTCCTCTCCTTGGGCCTGTTCCCTCTTCTGTAAAATGAGGAAGTTGGACTTGATGACCTCTAAGGTCCATTCTAGTTCTCAGGAAGCCTATGATCTTTTCCATCAATGCTGAAAAGATTACAACCCAGGGCCTATGGCACTGTGGGAACTGGCCAAGCCTCCAAAGTACAAATATATGGTGCTCAAAGGCACTATTCGCCGCACTCTGCCTACTGATTGATGTTTCAATGGAAACCCTTTCCCCCCCTGCCCCCAACACATGCACACAGAGGGTGGCTGCGTGCTATGGTTGAGGGTTCTTGAGCTGGGGCATGTGAACTTTTAAAAAAAGATTTTGATGACTGTATTTCAATTTAATTGCTTTCCTTTATAATCACCTGTATTTTATTTTATACATTTCAAAACACAATGCTAGGGGCAGCTGGTGGCAAAGGGCTAGATCACTGGATCTGGAGTCAAGAAGGCCTGATTCTCAAATCTTGCCTTAGAAGCTCCTTAGCTGTGTGACCTTGGGCAAGTCACTCAACTTCTGCTTGCCTCAGTTTCTTCAACTGTAAAATGAGAATAATAACAGTACCCACCTCCCAGGGTTATTGTGAGGATCCAATGAGATAATAATTGTCAAGCCCTTAGCACAGTGCCTGGCACATAGTAAGTGCATAATCATTGCTTATTCCCTTCCTTCCCTTCTCATCATTCAGAGTGGGAATCCCTCAACTTCATCAGACTGCCAGAGGGGTCCACGACACAAAAATGGTTCAGAATCCCTGATGTAGTACAAAGACCATTTGCCTGGGCATCAAGCAGGCCAAGGTCTGAATCCTGGGTCTGCTACTTCCTAATCAGACTCCATTTCCCCAAGCCTGTCTCTTCATCTATAAAATGAGAGACAGCAATACTAACTTCCTCCCTCAATGTGAGAAAAGCGCCTCATCAATGCTGAAGCGCCAGAGAACCGAGATCTATCAGCACTTTGTCATATTCTGTATTGAAAGTTCCTACTGACACTAACGTACTCTACGGCCTTGGGGAAGTCTAGAAAAAGAATGCCTCAGCCTTCAGTCACCACCAAGGGTATATCGAGGCAGGGGCCTGGCTGAGGAGAGGCAGAGGCCTTTACCGCTGCTACAGACACTATTGCTAGGCTGCATTTCAGCTCCTTCCCTCTGGAAGTGGCAGAGACGGGACATAAACTCAGGGTCGCCAATGCCAAATCCAGCACTCCTACCACTGTCCAAGTGTCCTCTCCAGGTCTAATCTAGGATGCCATGGGCTTATTGATTCTACTTCTACCACATCTCTCACACGCATTCCTTTCTCTCCACTTATGCCACTGGTTCAGGTCTTCATCCAGACTTTTATAATAGCCTCCTAACTGGTTTCCCTGCACCTCCTCTCTCCCCTATTCAATCCATCCTCCACAAGGGGCCAAATTAGTATTTCTAAAGTATCAATCTGATTATGTCATCTCCCTTCCTGCTCAAGAAACTCTACTGGCTTCTATTCACCTCTAGCATAAAATATAAAACTCTTTACCATTTAAAGGCCATTTAAAGCCCTTTACAGTCTGGCTCCAGTGGATCTTTCCAGACTGATTTCATTTTACTAGCCTCGCAGTCCCTCACAGACTTGAGGTCCCAACCAAACTGGCTTACTTGGTTGTCTCCATAGAAAGCATTCACTCCTTCTTCTGCCTCTGTGTCTTTGAACAGGCTGTCAACTGGGCCTGAAATGTTCTCCCTCTCACCTCTTAGAATCCACAGTTCCCATCAAATCTCAGTTCAAATGCCACCTCCTACATAAGGCCTTTGCTGATCTCTCCATTTACTGTTCTCTACCCCTCCCCCATGGTTTTTTTTAAATTTACTATATCTTTGTGTGTGTGTGTGTATGTATATATGTGTATATATATATACATATATATGTATGTATGTATAGATAGACATAAATAGATAGACAGACAGATAGCTGTTTAGTAATTTCAGTTGTGTTTGACTATTCATGACCTAATTTGGGGTTTTCTTGGCAAAGATACTGGACTGGTTTGCCAGTTACTTCTCCAGTTCATTTTACAGATGAGGAAACTGAGGCACAGAGTGGTCAAGTAACTTGCCCAGGGTCACACAGCTAGTAAGTGTCTGAAACTAGATTTGAACTCAGGTCTTTCTGACTCCAGGCCCAGCACTTTCTCCACTGCACCAAGTCAACAAGCATTGATGGCATGCTTATTACATACCAGGAACTGTTTTTGGTTTTTGATCTGCAGTGCTTGGCAGAGTGTTAAACTGAACTGTACTGCATTGAATCTTCTTATCCTTACGAAACCTAGCTTTTCCAGTTAACCCCTCATCCCTGGCTCCCCTCATCTTCTCTCATGCTCTCAACATACTCTTTAGTCTGCAATGCCACTTCTAGGTCCTCTCTCTGCTACCATCAATGACCAGCCTCTCTTCCTTTAAAGTCACCTTCATTTCCCTATACCAAATGGTCCAGACCTTTGCTGCTCTCATCTTTAGGTCATTTTCCCTTCTTTATGGGAAACCTCAGAACCTGGCTCCCAGTCTCCTCTCTCCCCCAAATTCTGCCTTCAGACTTAGAAACCTCAGTTGTCACACTGACATTGGCCTCCCACTTCATCAAACTACTCAACTCTTCTGACCTCCCTCTTGACCTCGGGCATGGGTAGAGGTGAACACATTCTAGAACTGACCATCACCTAAAACTATTCCTTTTGTGATTTTGAACTCTGAAATTGATCATTTCCTGGCTTTCCATCTGTCCCAATGACTCACTTTTTCCAACACTACTCTCCATCTGCATTGCCACTACCAGTCTATCACCTCTACTCTAATCTGACTTTTTTTCCCTTCAGTTTTCACCCCATAATTAACCAATTTAATTCAACTCAGTTATAGCTACAATTTAGTCAACCATATAATGTCTTCCATGCTTTAAGCCCTTACCCCCACCTTTCTGTTGTTCAATTTCTAACACCATGAGTCACTTACCCTGACCCTCAGCCTTGCCCATGCCCCATTCCTGTGCTGCTGAATTCTTCAGGAAGAAGTCAGGCACGTGGGCTGCTATAACTTCATGTTATCTAATTTCAACCAGGTCCTCCATGCTTTTACTATTTCCTGACTGTCTGCAACATCCTCTCCCCTCCCCTCCCCTCCAACAACCTATATCACTTTCCTCTCCCTATTAGCAGAGGGCAAAATCAAGGAAATTTTTTAGTACCATGATAAGTTTAATAAGGGCAGCTAGGTGGCGCCATAGTGCAGAGAGTGCCAGGCCTGGAGTCAGGAAGACTCGTCTTCCTTAGTTCAAATCTGGCCTCAGACACTTTCTAGCTGTGTGACCCTGGGCAAATCACTTCGCACTGTTTTTCTCAGTTTCCTCATCTGTAAAATGAGCTGGGGAAGGAAATGGCAAACCAGTCTAGCATCTTTGCCAAGAAAACCCCAAATGGGGACACAAAGAGTCAGACATGACTGAAAAATGACTCAACAAAAGTTTAATATACACAAGAAAAAAAAAACAAACCTTCAAACTATAGAGAACAGAAGTTTACAGTTTCATATATAATTTTGGTTCATCTTTGCATGCTGAAATATTCCTGTTTGATTATTAAGTTTATAATAAAAGAAAATTTAAATAAAAATACTCTCTCCCCAAATTGAGACTATCCATTATATCCTCATTTCAAAACCTTTCTACATCTTCTCTCATCCTCTCCTACTTTACTCCAGTCTCTAAAGAAGAAGGGGCCCTTCTTTTAACCAAATCTAAATCCTCTACTTGTGCTCCATTCTAGACCATCTACTCTAGCAAGCTTGCCCCATCACTCATTCCCTCTCCTCTCCCTACCAATTTCTTCCCCTCTACCCACAAATATGCTCAGCTCTCCCCAGCTTTAAAACTTTCACTTGACCTTGCCATCCTCTCGAACTAATATGGTATACTCTTCTCCCTTTTATAGTCAAATGCCTAGAAGGCATTTACTTGTCTTCATTTCCTCACCTCTCAGTTTCAAAACTTTTGATCTAGCTCCTAAGCCCATCACTCAGAGTGAATGTAAATGGTAACTGTTCCTCTTTTGGCCAGCAACCCTGAGGGTCTTCCCCTCCCAGTTCGACTTTTTTTTATTAAAGGGGCCATCCTTTGACTCACTTCTTAAAGAGGCCTATTCACTGAATGGGCATTGCCTCACTCAAAGTGAGAACCTAGAAAGACCTTAGCTTAAAAGGGCCAGGGTCTCCCACTGCATCCTGGGCTGTCTCCAGTCCTCCTGATCCATATCTGGCCACTGGACTCAGATGGCTCTGGAGGAGAAAGTATGACTGGTGACTTTTCCCAGCCCTTTCTCACACAAATCAAAGTCAACTGCAAGTCATGTCATCATTTCCCTTATGCCATGGTCCTCTTCGAGAACGAAGGACAAACCACGCACCCAATAAAACCATCCCAATGGTTTCGTGGGAGGAAAGTATCTTATAAACATACCTTAAAACATGATAGCCATTTGAGTTGTCATTTAACTTCCTCCCCAATATATTTGGTCAACTTAAGGTTGTATAGTTTAGTTACCTATACATAGACAGAAGTAGGTAAAAATCCTACTGCCAGCTCTACCCAACCTTGCTGTGTAGACTTGAGCAAATGTCTTAAACTCTCAGTACTATGTTTACTTTATATATGAGAGAGAAAAAAATGGCTGCCTCTAAGAGTTATCTTTGAAGTCTTTTGAGACGCATAGATGAAAGAACCTTTAGAAAGCATTATTTTAGTTCACCTTAGGAAAGGCACTGGAAACTCTAAAACATCCTTCACCTTTAACAGGAAAAAAATTGCTTTTGTCATGTTCATTACAATAAATACTGTTCGTGCCAAGGCAAGAAAGTCATTTGTCCCCATCTCTCTCCAGGATAATATGTTCTAACAGGAAAGGAACTGAAAAAGGGGGACCCTTCCCCCCCCCCAAACTGTCAGTGTCCCTGAGGTACACATGCAACTCAAATTGTACTTGTTAATACAGGGTTTCATGCACTAATGAGAACTTCTAGTCCCTGGAAAATTAGAGTCATATGAGAACATTTTGATTTCATTTAATGGATTTTTAAAAAGTAATGCGATGTCAGTCTCAACACATTAGCCTGAAGTTTCAACATTGTCACTTTGAAGGCAGAAACTGTCATTTTAGAAATTAAATTTTTAAACAAAAAAAATTACTGAACCTCAGAGAGGTTAGCCAAGAGAAAACTGCCTTCAGCTGCCACTCTGTTCAAAGCCCACCAGGCAATCAGTATCCAGAGGGTCTACAATGCCTCGGCTCAAGTGAATGACTGGTTTAACTCACGTTAACTCTTAATGGGCAATGCCAGTGTACCTGGTTGGCATGTTCTGCAAGAAGATGTAACAGTGGTGGATTCCTTCAATAAAATGGGCATTGAAGCTTACACATTTATAAAATCTATAAAAATCTAGTCCAAGGGATTAGCAACCCTTCTTTCTCCTTATTTGACCTCCCCTTTTTCTTAAAAAAAGCACTACTGACCCACAGAAAACTTCAATTAATGATCACATGAAAAAAAACCAACTACATGTAGACAGTTAAGGATTTCTGTATGTCATGCTGTAAAATTGTAAGGACCAATCTTGGACCCAAAGAAAAGGTAGACCTCCATACAGATCCTTTATAGAACTGGGGGACCATGGGTGTGGAGCATTTCATAGAAACATTAGACTTTTTGTTAGTTTGGTGGAACTTTTTTTTTCTTTCTCTTACAAACATTTTTAAGGCATGCTCTCTGGAAGGGGGAGGACGGAGGGAAAAGATATAAACAGGAAATGTAGGTGGTATAAAAAGATTAAATTTTTTTAAAAATGAAAAAGTCAAATACTGCTACAGTAGAAACATAGGACATTCCCTTACCATCATGAAACTCATAGTAAATCTGAAGGCCCTTACCAGCCCAGAGTATGCTTGTGTGTTATGCAAACCCGAAGAAGGATGCTTTGTGTCTGTCTGAGTTTCAAAGAGGCAGGCAGAGCTATGAGGGCCAGTGAGAGTTAGTGCAGCCTCATGTGCCTATGACTTCTCAGTCAGTCCCATAGCCTGTGTTTGCATACATATGACCATAGGATCATGCGCCTGATGGTGCTCAGCCTGTGGTCACTTTTTTACGCACTCAGGGTTAAGCGACTTGCTCAGAGTCATGTAGCCAGTAAGTGTCTGAGGCTGGACTCCAGGGCCAATGATCTGTTTATCATGCCACCTAGCTGACCCCCTTTTTGTTTTTTGTCCTTTTAATTTTCTGAAATTATGTTTTTATACAAAAAGTGGCATGGATTTTTGCCTTATTTTAAAACACTGAGTTAAGGAAGAAGGAGGAAAACAAAATACTAGTCTGTACTGTCTCTCAGAGGCAGCTGGTGGCTCAATGGATAGAGTGCTGGGCCTGGAGTCAGGGAGATCTGAGTTCAAATTTGACCTCAGACACTTCCTAGCAAGTCACTTAACCTGTTTGCCTCAATTTCCTCAACTAGAAAATGGGGATAATAATAGCACCTACCTTTCAGGGTTGTTATGAGGATGAAATGAGCTAACATTCGTGAAAGCACTTAACACAGAGCCTGGAACATAGCAGGCAGTATAGAAATAGTGATTGCCCTCCCACTTTGCCCCCTTTTTGCAAAGCTTTGAAGGGTAACTGTGAGATTGAAGCCAGAGACTCTCTCCTGGCATTTGATCCATCCTAGGGAGTCAGAAAAGGCATAAGCTTAAAAGAGACGTCCTCTGTATTGGACCAATGGCCATGCCACACAGACTTGGTATAGAAAAATTGATCAAAAAATTAAGCACCTGTCCTGTAGGCCGGATGTGGCAACTAACTGGAGATGTGGGGTGAGGGAGAGGGAGGAGACCGAGATGATGCCAAGGTTACAAACCTGGGAGACAGGAAGAAGGGTGGTACCTTTCACAGAAATAGGGATGTCTGGAAGAGGAGAGGGTCCAGGGAAAAGACAAATGATTTGTTTTGGACATGTTGAGTTTAAGAAGTTTCTGGGACATTCAGTTTGAAATGACTGAAGTTCTGGGGAGAGACCAGTGTCTCTAGATCTGGGAGTCAGTTGCAGAGAGATGATCGCTAAACCCCTGGAAGCGGATGAGGTTGTCAAGAAAGAATATAAAGAGAAAAAAGGCCTGGGTTAGAGCCTTGGGGAACACTTACATTTAGGAGGGGGTATGATGGATGATGGCAGGGGTGAGGGGGGTGGAAGATGACTGATGAGTCAGCAAAGGTTATTGAAGAGTCATCAGACAGAAAGGTTGGGTAGTGTTGAGAAAACCCAAAGGAGATAATTTCCAGGAAGAGAGGGTGGTCAGCAGTATCAGATGCAGCAGAGAGGTTGAGAAGAATGAGGACTGAAAAAAGACCATCAGATTTGGCATTTAAGAGATCACCAGTAACTTTGGAGAGAGGAGTTTCAGTTGAGTGATGAGATCAAAAGACAAATCGCAAAGGATGGATTGCAGTGATATCTGAATGAAAGCAATTAATGACTTTCCTTTTCAAAGCATTTAAAAATAATACTAAGGCAGAAATTTTGACTTCATAATGTTCATGGTAGGCTTACTCAGATAAAGAAAAATATGAAATAATAATTATAATTATTAGCATAGGAAATAGAAAATCTCTCTACAACATCTTATTCAGTAAATAAATAATAATGGTCCCTATAACAAGACTGGCTTTGGATGGACAATCCTGTAATTTAGCATTAAAGTAGGACTTTTTAACCTTTTGGAGGTTGTGAAGCTCTTGGTCTATGAACCCCTCCTCAGAATCATGTTTTTAAATGCATTAATAAAATATAGAGGAAACCAATTATATGGAAATACAGTTTTCAAAATATTTTTTTAAAAAAATAAACAAGTTCACAAACCCCACTTCGTGAAACTGTATCCAATATTGAAAACTTCTATTCCATACTATCTTTTTAAGAAACGGGATCATCTAACTTGCTCCATCCATCTGTACTTCCCTTTTCTTTCTGCTATAGGTACTTCTATGGCACAACTATTCTACTGAGACTATACTAGGCAATTCAACTGAATTCACCAAACATCCCTTAAGCACTTACAGTGCCCATAACAACATCCTAGGTGTTGGGGGAGATTCTCACTGAATTTTTAAAATAAGAACACATCCTGACATTTTGGAGCTCACAGTCCAATGATGTGAATGACATGTAGAAACTATAATGAAAAAGATTACATAAGCAGATTAAAGATGAGCAGAACAAATTGCTAGGTGAAGCCCAAGGGAGAAAAAGATTAAGTGATCAGGACCTAAAGAGAAGGATTCAAAGAAATGGTAGCTAATAAAGCAAGATAAATAAAACAAATTGGATGAGGAAATGGTAAGTCAAATAAATAAGAGATTAGTGAGAAAATGGGAAAGAGAGTGTGGTGATAAAGTTAGGGTTCATAGAAATAAAGGAAGCTGGGTAGGGCTGTTAAGTTAAGAACTTGATAAAAGATTCTAAAGGCCTTTAGGAGACACTTAGGAAGTAAGATGTAAACATCCGTAGGTAATTAACTAAACAAAGCTGAAAACCACCATCAGTTTAGAGAGCAGAACTACCTGTTGATGACTTGCTGTGAGTGTGTTGCCTGTATTT
This sequence comes from Trichosurus vulpecula, assembly GCF_011100635.1. Lineage (NCBI taxonomy): Eukaryota > Metazoa > Chordata > Mammalia > Diprotodontia > Phalangeridae > Trichosurus > Trichosurus vulpecula. The sequence goes on from NW_023494377.1 coordinate 6,707,863, forward strand.
CCAGACTGCTTTCTCTATTGTAGGCTGGTCTTCCTCCTAGAAAAGAAGGGACTGGAGATATACCTCTCCATGCTCCTAGTTATCGGGAGCAATGAAGTGTTCCTAAAACAAAAACAGGACTTCAATGAGAAGGCGGAAATAAAAAAAAAGGATCTGAAGGGGGAGAGTGGAACCTTGATCTTTGTAAAAAGGTCAGAGAGTAGAGGAATAACACACAGATGAGGAAAGGAAAGAAAAGTATATATTTGGAGGTTAAAAAAAAAACAAATTCGAGGATCAGCTTGAAGAGGAGAAACCTGGCTACCCTGAGAAGGGCAGCCACTTGAAGTTATAAAGCAGATTTGAAGAAGCTGGTACTTGAGACATTGTCCAATAAGGGTCAGAGGAAGAGGAATAAAATTGTAGCAGTCAGCACTATCTTGCTCAGGGGTACTGAGACAGATATTCGACGACCAGATAGCACTAGAAAAGTCTATGGCAGGGGTGGGGAATCTGTGGCCTTCTGTTTCCTTGAGTGCTTGACTGAGTCCAAGTTTTATAGAACAAATCCTTTTATTAAGGGCATTTGTTCTGTGAAGTTTGGATTCAGTCAAAGGGCTGCACTTGAGGACCTAGAGGACCGCATGTGGCCTTGAGGCTGCAGGTTCCCCACCCCTGGTCTATGGTCTTCCTGAGACATCTATCAAAGACTAACGGAGAACTTCCCAAGCAAGATCTATCAAAACTGATGACTACTGCCCACTGCTGGTGATTCACATGGACACAAATGATACTGTTAAAGAGAACTTAGAAAGTATCATCAAAGATAACAAAATCTTAGGCAAGAAACTGAAGACCAGAGGAGCACAGGCTCTTTTTTTCTCACTGCTACTCACTGAGGGCAAGGGACACTGAAGAAAAAAAATGGTGTGGAATGTATCTAGCTAAGAAGATGGTGTCTAAGAATGGGATTTGGATTTCTGGACCATGACTTAAAATATAGGAACAACAGAGTCCTGGGCAGGGATAGAATGAGGCTAACAAAGCCTGGTAAGAATTTATTTGCCTGATATCTTTCAAACCCTAATAAAAAGGGTTTTAAACTAAGACGAATGAGGAAGGCAATGTATATCGACCAAGCTAGGTACCATAGACAATCATTACAATGAAGACCGAAGAATAGAGTTCAGACATCCTGGAGTTCAGAGGAGACAAAATCCAAGCAGGAAGCCAACAGTAAGATGCCTATCCTTAAATGTTTACACTCAAATGTCCAAAGTTTAGGCAAGTAAAGCTGAATTCAACGAGGCAAAGTTAACCTCATAGGTACCACTGAAACTTGGTAAGAGGAAACCCATGTTTGAAATATGATACTGAATGGGTATACTTTGTTTCAAAGAAAAAATATAGTTAAAAGGGGGTGGGCAGAGTAGTACTATACATGAATAAGGTAAACTTGTAAGGTTTTCTAGGAATGGGGAGGGGAGAGGGAAAGGGGAGCATGGCGGAAAACCTTTGGTTAAAGATTAGCAGAGGGAAGAAAGGAAGCCATTTTGTCACTAGAGTATATCACCTGGACAAAATAGTGGAAATAAGACAAGGAATTTGAGAAACAGATCACAAGTCTGGTCCAGAAGCATGATATAACGGTGATGAAGGACTTCAATTATTCAGACATCTGTTAGAACTCTCTCTTTGCCAAAAGCACAGCGGCTAATAGCTTCCTGACTTGGTTTAATTATAATTTCACCCTTCAAAAGGTAGAAGAACCTCAAAGGGAAATTTTATTCTTGATCTGACTCTCAGTAACAGGAAGAAATTGGTTGCTGGGCTGAAGATGATAGGAATGTTGCGGGGAAGTGACCATTCTGTCCCAGAGTTTATGATAGAGAAGGAGAGGAAAGCCAGGCATAATCAGATATGCACCCCAGATTTGGGGAGAAGAGATTTCAGAGAACCGATAAAGGATATGGGTATGAGAGATAGGAAATTCTCAAGAATGCAATTCTGAATACACCAAGGTAAATAATTCTAACGAGAGGAGAAAATTAGTTTTCTGAAGAGACTGATGTACAGGAAAATCATTAACCCCTTTAGATTTTCAAAATGTAAGTCTAGAACAGCAACTAGCTAGGTACTGTAAGGCTGGTGACTTTCACCAATACTGGTGCTTTACCTGCCATTGTAGTTTGCCTTTGGGTTTATTGCTCTGGCGTTAGCCATCTCCTCATTACGGGTGCTAGGCTCCAGTACTTGAATTTTATACCTATCTCATATTCTTAATATTTCTATTTTTGGCTTTAGTCTAAGTGGTCTTCTTCAGGAAGGGGGAGGGGAAGGGAAGAAAATAAACACAGGTGCCCAGAGAACAAATGTGAATTGGGTCTGATATAGGCAGTTTTAGTCCCACCTAGAAAGGGAATGACCATGAATAAAGAATAATAGATCACACCTTATTGGGAAACATGCAAACAGCTTCTTTGCAGGAGCTGTTTATTTTCTATTTTACATTTCACCTGTGCTGAGGACAGCCTGATCAGTGCTGAGTGGGTTCTTTCTTCCCCTTTTTTCCAGCAGCTTCCCTCTGTTCATTATTTCCTATTTATCCTGTATAGAGCTTATTTTTATATATTTGTTTGTTTGGTGTTGCCCCCATGAGATTGTGAGTTCCCAGGGTAGACTAGCAATCATCCCCTCATCTACTGGTAGGAAACCACCTGTCCTGGGTGAGAACCTTTCCATGATTCCCTCAGTGCATAAGGCCATCCAAATAGAGTCTGGACGAAATTTTCTAGTGTCTCTTTCTTCGTTTATCTAGGCATCCTTATACTATAGTTGATCCCCTCAGAGCTGCAGGCAAATATCCTCTGGGTCGTTATTCCAAAACCACCTCAAATTTTCCCCCAATTAGAGTGCTACTGGAATTCTACCTCACCCATCAGGATAAGTAGGCTCAGTTTGAGAAAACAACTAACAGTAAGATAAGCTTAGGGTACAGGGATCCCTAAAGCATCAAGGGTTGATTACTTGGGATTTCCAGGCACACAGGCAAACCTTACCCTAATTGACTTGCAAAGCTTAAGGATCTCAGAATAAGACAAGGTTTTAGGTATATTTAAATGCAACAAGAAAATGCAAATATTTCTCAACTAAAAAGTAGTTCCCTAGCATCCAAGATCACATCTCAATGCGGTATATGCCAGGAACTCTGGGGAACAGTCGGTTTTTTCTTTTCTGGGCCTGTCCACTCAGAGGATGATATGACTATTTCCTTCACTTGGGGACAGTAGCAATATATTTCTACTGTCTTGCTGCAAAGATACTTAAATTATCTAGCTATTACACTCAATTTAATTTGGGCCACTGAGGCTCAAATTCCTCTACCTCCTGGCATTTTCCTGATCCACAATACTATTGATGACATCTTGTTCAAGAGGCCTGTGGAAGAAGTGATCCAGGTGACCCTCATGGCTATTCAGACTCAGGTGAGCCATCAATCCAGAAAGACCAGCCTCACTTGTGACTTTCTGCAATCAGTCTGGGAGAAGTTTTTGTCTAAAAAGCAAGCTCAGCATGTCACTAGACTCTGGATATTGGGTGGTGCATATTCCTTACCTGGGCCCTCACTTACAGCCTCTTGACACTTACCTACTGGGGCCCAGAAATTCAGCAGACCCTCAAATATATTATCCAGGGAAAGCCTTGCAGTAGGCAGCAGGTCATAGGACCTACCTCCCTACTGCCTACAAACATGACCATGCCTCCCCCATCCTCAGGTTTGTGAAAGCCACAAATTGCATTGCCCCTGGGCCCCTATCATCCCAATGACTCCATTGACCTTGAGGTCCTGCTCCTAAAAACCTGCTCACTGGAACCTGTGGTAATGGGTAGCGAACAGCTGCATAAACCCTTGGGTTTCTGATATGTGCCCCTCCAATAAGGCTTTGAAGTATACCCTATTCAAAGCCAGCCCCCCGTCTGCTACTGGTCATATTGTTAACCTCCAACTGGAACTCCTTATCATAGGCTAGGCTTTCTCTGACCCTAAGTCTTGCAAAATCGACTGTGCCCAGCATCACTCTGTTGTCAAGTCAGAATAGTATATTCCAGATCAAGCCACCCACATGCCCAGGTCCCTAGGGTTAGCTCCCATTTGCTAGAATTTGCCAATGTCCCTGTAATACCTGGCAAGCCCCTCACCTTACAGGGATGACATTTGAATGCCAGCTCTTAGACTACCATCGGGTTCTAATGGAAACAGCACACTGGCCATATTGCTTACCTCTATCTGGAATTCCTTATCACAGGCTGGGATTTCTCCAACCCTAAGCCACACAAAATTGGCTCTGCCCAGAATGATTCTGTTTTCAAGCAGAAATTATGCATGCTGGATCTAGACTGACAAGTCATCAAATCCATACTTTGTTCACCAATGGCAGCATAACATATCAAGATTCTACTCACCTGTGGCAAGCCACTGCCATCTGTCCAGAAACCTCAGAGAAACCCCTCACTGATACCAGGGAAGACTGCTCTCTCTGAAGGCTTTACCTTGTCCTCATAGACACAAGTCATCCAGAAGTTCATCCATGTCCAGTCTCTTCCATCCTGCTGTCACCTTCTACACTGACTCCCGGTCTATGGTTTGGGGTATATATAATATCCCTCTTGGTTTGTTCCAGCAGAATACTGCTAGATTCAGCCACTCTTAGCCAGATGGAAAGCTCTGCTATTTGAGAGGGACAGAACTATAAGATTCCCTTTGGTCTAGGATTCTTGTGCTGGTTATTGCACTGCCAGCTCCAGATTGAGCTGGAGGCTGAGTCGGAAACCCTGATCAACTCCTGGGGTCAGAGCCGCAGAGCTTCTGTTTGCTTCTGAACTTGTTCCTCACTCAGTACATAGTCTAAGTACTAGACCACTACACATCCTGGAATGCTACCCCTAGGCACAAGCCCCTTCCTCAGTCCACCCTGGATCTGTGACCGAGAATTAGGTAGTGAACAACAACAGTTAGCAACTGTTCTCACATCTTGCATAAGGTCTGAGTACTACCAGCATGCATCTGGAACCTCTCATTACTATGGTGCACAGCCTCAGTCTTCTTTCAGTCCCTGTATACTAGAATGCTACTCAAGGTGAACCCCTGCCCTGACTGAGTCTTTAGTGTCCACAGACTTCTCTGTCTGTCTCTCTGTGTTGACCTGGACTGGAAATATGATTCCCTCTAATTTTTTCTTGGATTTCTCAATCAGCACTTGGTCTGGTGCATTTTTCTAGATTTCCGTGGAGTTGGGCTATACTCTTTCTGCTACCCACCATGTTCTCCTCTAGACATCTCAAATTCAACATGTCCAAAACAGAATTTGTTCTCTTTCTCCCACAACCTCACCTGTCTTTCCAACTGGAAAGATGATCAAGGGCACCACCATCTTCCCAGTGACCCAAGCTCACAATCTCGATGTTATCCTTGACATTTCACTTACACTGTACCCCACATATCCAATCCATTGCCAAAACTTGTTATTTCTACCTTCTTATCTCTTATCATCCCCTTCTCTCAGCTCACACTGTCACCATCCTGGTGCAGGATCTTATTATCACCTGGACTATTGCAAAAGCCAATGGTTGATCTTCCTACCTTAGTGGCCAAAGTGATCTTCTTAAAGTACAGGTTTCTCCATGTCACTCCCCTTCTCAACAAACACCAATGGCTCCTTGTTACCTTGAGGATCAAGTACAAAATCCTCTGTTTAGCTTTTCAGGTCCTTCACAACTTGACCTCTTCCTACTTTCCCAATCTTTTTCTACTTTACTCTCTCCATAAACTCAACAACCTAGGGACAGCAGCCTTCTTGCTGCTCCTATCTCTAGACCTGGTGCCTTTTCACTAACTGGCCCCCATGCCTGAAATACTCTCTCTCCTCACCTCTGCCTTCTGGCTTCCCTGCTTTCTGTTAAGAGTCAGCTCAAATTCTGCCTTCTATTAGAAGCTTTTTGTACAACCTCCACCTGGATGCATACATACCGCTAATGCCTTTCCTGGAAGATTGCCTCTCCATGTTACCCATCCTACCCCACCCCAATCCCATTCAATAAACCCCTGTTAATTCCAAGATCAAGTATAAAAACTTCTGCTTGACATTTAAAGTCCTTCACAGCCTGGGCCTTTCCTACCTTTCTAGTCTTCTTGTATTTCTCTTTCTCCTTACTCCATGATCTAGTGACACTGGCTTACTCATTGTTCCCTCAATCTGTGCCTTTTCACTGCCCCTCAAGCATGGAATTCTCTCTCCCTCAGCCCTGCCTCCTCAGTTCAAACCCCACCTTGTGCCAAAGGTCCTTCCTGGTCCTCCTCCCTGCTAGCGCCTTCCCTTTGAGATTACCTTCCACCTACTCTTTATCTAGCTTGTTTATTCATAGTTATTTACATAATATCTCCCCCATCCAAATGGGAGCTCTTGAGGCCTGTGTTTTTGCCATTCTTTGTGTCCCCTGTACAGTACCTCACATATAACAAGTGCTTAATAAATGCTTGTTGACTGACTGATCATCTGAGTAGAGCCTCCCTCCACCAACACAACATTCTTATGTGTCACCTAGGTAGAGTAAAGTCACAGATCATGGGAGTTGAAAAATATGATTAACTGGAATGCAAAATGATTTAAGTGGGCACATCAACACTGAAATTCAAGTCCTCAAGTATAAGTAAAGGGGTTTGGGGTGGAAAGGAAGACTATAAGCCAGATACTAAACTCCTCAAGAAAGATAGAATAACCTGGGGGCTAGTAGGCAACTAATACTAGGACCTAGATGGGGTGATTGATAGGAGGGGATTAAACTTAGGAGAGTTTGCTGAGTGATGGCAGTAGGAAGAGGGCCTGGAAGTGTTACTAAGGAGAAAGAAGTATGCTTCCTGTCCTCCTGGCCCAGTATGTTGGTGGGGTATGAGACAAAGTCCATTGAGTATTATAGAGGGTAGCCAGGGAGGCAGTGCTTTCTGGGGAGAGCCATGTTTATATGATTGCAAGGAGACAGAAGGAAAGAATAAGCATTTATATGGCACCTATGTGCCAGGCGCTATGCTAAGTGCTTCACCAATATGATCTCATTCCCTCCTGTGAGGCAGGTGCTATTATCATGGCCATATTATAGTTGAGGAAACTGAAACAAACCGAGGTAAAAGACTTGCCCAGAGTCACATAGCTAGTAAGTATCTGAAGTCAGAAGGAAGAGGTCTAATAGGAAGTACAGTTTGTTAACAATAGAACAGGCATTCCACAGGGCACAATGCATAGGGACAAAGAAGGGATAGGGCTAACATGAAATGTTATGAATGAACGGGGAGTGGGAGCCAAGGAGAGAAGCTGCCTCCTAAGCAGGCAATAATTCTGATTCACTAGGATTTGGAGGAGAGCCATAAGCACTAGATTATCACACTCTTTCTAACAGATAGAATAATGTTAGCTTGATTATTTATCTCCAAGTGGTGGGAAAGGAGTGTGGGGTATATGGACATAGCTAGGTTGGCTAGATTTGGGGGTTACAGTGTGGAGGGAATCAGACTCCTGGTTGGTTACAGAATGTTGAGCTGAGGTTGATTTATTCATCTTCCAATCAACAGCCAGGGCAGCTTCCTCACAGAGCTAGCTCCAAATAAGAGAAACACAAAGAAGGTACATGAGTACAATTATAAAGAAAAGACAAAGCAGGTGTCCCCAAGTACCCCACGCCTATAGGCCCCACTTCCCACTTCCTGCCTCCCCTCGACCCACCACCCCTTGGATCCAAACTTGGCGATGAAGCAGCCTCAGGTACTTGGCCTGAAGGTCTTCTATTCTTACCTCCCCCATCACCACCATCACCACGACCCAGATTCAGACATGGTGACAAGGTGGCCTGTAGGCACTCACTTCCTATTTCCTGCTTGCCCCTGACCTACCACCATCCAAACTATATGCAGTGATGAGGCAGGTCCAGGCTCTTGCCCACAAGTACCTACTTCCCCTCTCCCCATTACCCACCACCCAGACCCTATGACAAAGCAACCCCCCAAGAGGTTGTTTGCATATGCCTGCTTCCCACCTCCCCTTAGACCTACCACAACCCATACCTAATGACATCATTTAGAAAAATCCAGCTGTCCCACACATACCCCAGCAATGATCAAGATCTCAGATAAAACAGCAATAAAAACAACCACCACCACAAAAAAGCCAAAGCAGAATTAAGCATGTCCATCAGTCCAGAACTGCAAAATAAAAAGACAGCCAGAAGCCAGCAATGACCAGAAGAAAGGTTACACCAGAGAAACCAATGCAAACCTTGATAAATGGAACAGAAGCCTGTGAACTTGGAAAGAAGGGTCACAGCAGAAAAAACATGATGTAACATAAAAAGCCCCACTAAACATCATGAAAAAACACTATAGATTAAGAGAAGCCCAAAAGGTAAACCTAGACAAAAAAGTGACTCTGCAACAAAAACTAGTAAAGCCACAGAGGAAAGATGCCTTGGCCACAAAGACTACAAGAATGGCAAGAAAAAATGAAGCAAGAGATAAAAATTAAATTAGAATTGAAATAAGGCTCTGGAAGAAAAAGAAGAAGAAGAATAAATACTTTAGAACAAAAGATAGAAAACCTTACCCAAATAATGGAGTTCCTGCAAAACAGAAAAAGTAATCAGAAATCCATAACTCCATGAAATGAGAAATATTTGAATAAATTCAAAACATTTGGGGGAAAATGAAGAAGATGTAAGGCATCTACTATTAAAAACTACTGAGTGGGATAACAAGTCCAGGAGAGAGAATTTAAGTTTAATGCTATAGGGTAAAAAATGGACCTTTAATAGAACAGAGAACTTTCAGACATTCCTGATGAAAAGACCAGAGCAGAGCAGAAACTTTGAAATGTAAACATAGGAATCAAGAGAAACTTAGAAAGGTAATTAATTACATAAGAATAACTGGAAAGGGCTAAATGAGGAAGTGATTAATATTTAATTATGGAAAAAAGTCTCTTTTCAGCATCTAACTTGTCCAAGAATCACAGAGGGAGTCAAGTAACATAACCTAGGGACTTGGTACAGTTTTGTTGTATTCTATTGGTTTTAGAAGAGGAAATAAGGGAAAAGGAATATACTATGAAGGAATAAAAAGGAGAAACTTAATTGGGGTAGATGAGAAGAAGAGAATAAAAATACGAAGGAAGAGGTGGGGGAAACAGGCATCTCATGAACCTCAGTCATATATGAAATGGAGAAAGGAGGGCAGAAAACACACACACACACACACACACACACACACACACACAGCCTTGTGTAGAAATTCATTAAACTCAACAGTGAAACAGAAAAGAAGAGAGAGAGGTGTTTGAGATGGGAGGAAGAATCAAAGAGGGAATAATCATAAGCAAAATAAATGTCACCTTTGGAAGGCTGAACATAAAGTGATGGGGAGGGGGTGAAAAAGAGAGAAAGAAAGTGTAAAACCCAGAGATGAGTGCTTTGTGTGGGTGAAGGGAAGATGAGCAGAGGATTAAGAATTGATCATTTCAATTCTAGATTACTAGAATAGAAAGAGAAATAAGGAGAAAGAAAGCAAAGGAAAACTTGTTGGGAAGGGTACAACCAAATACTAGCTATAGATATTCACACACACATGATTTGATATGATATCCAAATTCATAAAGGAAAAGGTAGAAATCCAGGGGTGTGCTGGAGCCAGCTCTTCAGTGTGAGAATTTACATCTCATAAATTGACAAATGCTACAAATCAGGGCTTGATTGAGTGTTTTGGTGATTCTCTAGACTCAAGAAAATGATGGAGAAAATGTCAATAATACATATTAAAATGAAAAGAATATAATGTGTACATGATTCATTATTCAGAGAGCCAGTTTTTAAACATTTAACAGTACAGCCATGGTCTCCCTGACTCTGAGTCTGACTCTCTAGGTTCTATATCATACTGCTTCTCCATAAAGGCATAAAAAAACTGTCAAAGGAAAAAAATAACCTTAGTCTAGATAGATTCATAGGGGGATGCTATCAAACATTTAGTGAGCAATTAATACCTATGCTACATAAATAATTGTCCAAAATTGAGAGGAAAAAATATTCTGCCAAACTCATTTTATGAGATAAATATGGTTCTTAAAGGATAAAGCAAAGAAAAAGAACTATAGACCAATATCAGTAATAAATATCAATGCAAACATTTTAATTAAAATCTTAACAAAAAGATTAAAGTAATAAGTCCAAAAAATTTCACTGTGATCAATTTGGATTTAAACCAGGGATGCAAGGATGATTCAACAATAGGAAAACAAGTAGCATAATTAATCATATAAAAACTAAAACACACAAAAGCCATATGATTATATCATTATATTAGCTATATGCAGTGTCATACACAGACTTTGGAGTCAGAGAAATTGGGTTTAAATCCCACCTTAAGCTCCTTGGGCCTCAGTTTCCTCATCTGTAAAATGAGAGAGTTGGATTAGATGACCTCTGAGGTTCCTTCCAGCTCTCTCTATATGATCCTATTGAGAAAAAGCCTGAAAAGTACAATATTCATTTACGATGAAAATCCTAAAAAGCACTGGCACAGGAGAACCAGTTTAAATATGATAAAACATATATATCATAAACCAAAAATTAGCATTATTTGCAATAGGAAAATCCCAGAAGCTTTCCCAACAAATATAGTAGTCAAGCAAGGATGCCTCCCGTCTCCAGTACTATTTGACATAGTTATAGAAATGTAAGTGTGATAAGGCTTTGAGAACTGACTGACATCGTGGGATTTGTAGTTCACAGGGACAAGTATTCTCTAAGACCTCAAAAGTGATTTGTCACTGAGCATCACAATCTTTTAGAAGGAATTAAATCATGTCCTGGAGTTTTTAAAGAGACTTTATAATTTAGGGAAAGAGAGGCTAAAAGGGTTGGTGAACTGAGTAAATAAGATACATCCAGTATCCACTGGTGTTAAACAAGCAAATAGCAATGAAACAAAAGATAACAATTAAAAGCATAAATGCCAGCAAAAGGGAGACAAAATTATCCCTGTTTGCTGATGACATGCTTTACTTAGAAAACTCTAGAGAATCAGCAAAGAAACTAATTGAGACTACTAACAATAACATCAAAGTAGGAGGAAAACCAAATAAGCATACAAAAAGCACCAGCATTTCTAGATAGCAGTAACTAAACCCAGGAGGAAAAATAGTATTAAAAATGGCATTCAAATAATTACATACTGCATAAAACATCTGTGAGTCATCAACCAAGACACACCCAATTTATTTCAGTACAATTATAGAGCACTCTTTAAAGAAGTTAAGAATGACAAAGAATCGGAGAGATATTTATTTTTAGGCAGCACCAATATAATAAAGATGATACTACCCAAATTAACTTACAGACTTGGTGCTATAACAATCAAATTACTATGGGGGTACTTTAAAAAGTTAAACAAGATAAAGATAAAATTCATTCAGAGGAACAAAAGGTTCTCAATGCAAATAATGAAAAAGGTAGAAATTCAGGGGGAATGTTAAATTACATCCTAACACAGTAACCATAAAAATTATTTGGTACTAATTGCAAAAATAAAAGGTGATCAGTAGAACAGACCACATAAAACTCAGAAGCAGTAACACTTGATAACCAATATTTGATAAACCCAAGAATATAAACTGCCTGGGAAAGAACTCTATTTGACAAGAATTGCTAGGAAAACTAGAAAGCAGTTCATGAGAAATTTGGTTTAGATTTATTACAGCAAATGCTCAATAAGCTCAAAATAGAAACACTTTGTCAAAAGTCACACTATAAAAAAAATTAGAAAAGAATGACATAAAAATGACATCAGAAATTTTCATAGTCATGTCTAGGGGGAAAATGCTTAACCAAACAATGGATAGGGACAATCACAAAAAATAAGACAGACTATTTGATTATATGAAATTGAAAAGCTTCTTCTCAAACAAAACCAGTATATCTTAGGATAAGGGAAAGTGTTGATTGGGGATAATTTTTTTGCATCAAATATCCCTGATAAGGGTCTGATATTACAAGATAGACAGACAGATAGATAGATAGATAGATAGATAGATAGATAGATAGATATTGAATTAAACTTAAATGCAGATGACTAAAAGGCACTCCCCAATGGATAAGTGATCAAACTGTACAACACACAGTTCTCATGTGAGCAACAAGAGGGCAGAGTAGACATTTTCTCTGATCTCCATGATCTATTAGACCTCTCCAAAACAGACATTATATGCTAAAGATAAGGCAAATTCAACTATCAACATGGTCTAGGACACCCAGAATCCAAAAAAAGGTAATCCCAATCCCTCCCCAAAAAAGTCAAGGAACTGATGCTCACTGACTCTGAGCTCACTCAGCATCCCTACTCCACCTCCCACTCTATCAGCAGTAAGGCCACACTAGCAGGATACAACACAACTTTACATCAAAACCCATCCCTTCACCATGGTCTCCCCCTCCCCCTTTCCAGTGCTGTGGAGACACCAGCTACAGGCAACAGACGTTTACCTGGGTCTTGACAGCCAGCTTGGCCACAGCTCTTCAGAATTAAAAGCTTTCCAGGAGAGGGGGCAGAGCCAAGATGGCAGCTGGAAAGCAGAGACTTGCCTAAAGCTCTCCCCCAAGACCCTCTAAACACCTATAAAAATGGCTCTAAACAAATTCTAGAACTTCAGAACCCATGAAATAGCAGAGGGAAGCAGGACTCCAGCCCAGGACAGCCTGGATGGTCGCTGGGTAAGGTCTATTGCACCATGCTGGGAGCAGAGCGGAGCAGAGCCCAGCGTGGGCCGCACCCAGACCAACCAGACTGGGAGCCAGGCTAAACAGGCCCTAGCACCCTGAATCAGTGAGCTGTGGCACTTACCAGACTTCTCAACCCACAAACACCAAACACAACAGAGAAGCTTAGTGGGAAAAAAACTGCTAGATCAGAGTGAAAGGAGTGTGCGGTGGGCCACCACCCCAGGGGCGGTGGAGGTGGTGCAGCTCTGAGGCTGCTTAAAGAGCTACAGCTGCAGTTGCTTCTGGCCCCAGGCCCACCTGGTGGGAGGAATTAAATGGCGGATCTGAGCAGGAGTGCAGAGCCTACTTAGATCTGAGTTGCAGTCCGGGTTGGCAGTTCTTGGGGGAGATGGAGTGCTGGTGTGGGAGAGCTTGCTGTGTAGAAATAACTCTGAAAACAACAGCACAGTCCCTCAAGCTTGGGACAGAGTACTCTCTACTCTACAAGCAGTCATACCCCAACGAAAAACTCAAGGGTCAAGTAGTTGGCTGGGAACATGGCCAGGCCGCAAAAGCAGACTCAGACTTTGGAATCTTTCTTTGGTGACAAAGAGGACCAAAACATACAGCCAGAAGAAGTCAACAAAGTCAAAGAGCCGACATCAAAAGCCTCCAAGAAAAACATGAACTGGCCTCAGGCCATGGAAGAGCTCAAAAAGGATTTGGAAAAGCAAGTTAGAGAAGTAGAGGAAAAATTGGGAAGAGAAATGAGAGTGATGCAAGAAAACCATGAAAAACAAGTCAATGACTTGCTAAAGGAGACCAAAAAATACTGAGGAAAATAACATCTTAAAAAATAGACTAACTCAAATAGCAAAAGAGCACCAAAAAGCCAATGAGGAGAAGAATGCCTTGAAAGGCAGTATTAGCCAAGTGGGAAAGGAGGTCCAAAAGACCTCTGAAGAAAATACTACCTTAAAAATTAGACTGGAGCAAGTGGAAGCTAGTTAAGATATTATAAAACAGAACCAAAGGAATGAAAAAATGGAAGACAATGTGAAATACCTCATTGGAAAAACCACTGAACTGGAAAATAGATCCAGGAGAGATAATTTTAAAATTACTGGACTACTTGAAAGCCATGATCAAAAAAGAGCCTAGATATCATCTTTCAAGAAATTATCAAGGAAAACTGCCTTGATATTCTAGAGCCAGAGGGTAAAATAGAAATTGAAAGAATCCACCAATCACCTCCTCAAAAAGATCCCAAAAAGAAAACGCCTAGGAATATTGTCACCAAATTCCAGAGCTCCAAGGTCAAGGACAAAATACTGCAAGCAGCCAGAAAGAAACAATTTGAGTATTGTGGAAACACAATCAGGATAACATAAGATCTAGCAGCTTCCACATTAAGGGATCAAAGGGCTTGGAATATGATATTCCAAAGGTCAAAGGAGTTAGGATTAAAACCAAGAATCACCTACCCAGAAAAACTGAGTATAATGCTCCAAGGCAAAATATAGACTTTCAATAAAATAGAGGACTTTCAAGCTTTCTCAGTGAAAAGACCAGAACTGAATAAAAAATTTGACTTTCAAACACAAGAATCAGGAGAAGCATGAAAAGGTAAACAAGAAAGAAAAATCATAAGGGACTTACTAAAGTTGAACTGTTTTGTTTACATTCCTACATGGAAAGATGATGTAGGGTAGTTGAAGGGAATATACATATATATAGACAGAGGGCACAGGGGGAGTTGAATATGAAGGGATGATATCTAAAAACATAAAATTAAGGGATGAGAGAGGAATATATTGAGAGAGAGAGAAAGGGAGAGATTGAATGGGGTAAATTATGTCGCATAAAAGTGGCAAGAAAAAGCAGTTCTGTTGGGAGGGAAGAGGGGGCAGGTGAAGGGGAATGAGTGAATCTTGCTCTCATTGGATTTGACCTGAGGAGGGAATAACATACACACTCAATTGGGTATCTTACCCCACAGGAAAGAAGGAGGAAGGAGATAAAAAAGAGGGGATGATAGAAGGGAGGGCAGATAGGGGGAGGAGGTAATCAAAACAAACACTTTCGAAAAGGGGCAGGGTCAAGGGAGAAAATTGAATAAAGGGGGATAGGTTAGGAAGGAGCAAAATGTAGTTAGTCTTTCACAACATGAGTATTGTGGAAGGGTTTGGCATAATGATACACATGTGGCCTATATTGAATTGCTTGCTTTCTTAGGCAGGGTGGGTGGGGAGGGAAGACGGGAGAGAATTTGGAGCTCAAAGTTTTAAAAGCAGATGTTCAAAAAAAAGTTTTTACATGCAACGGGGAAATAAGATATACAGGCAATGGGGCATAGAAATCTATCTTGCCCTATAAGAAAGTAAGTGAAAAGGGGATGGGGGGAAGTGGGATGACAGAAGGGAGGGCTGACTGGGGAACAGAGCAATCAGAACATATGCCATCTTGGAGTAGGGGGGAGGGTAGAAATGGGAGAAAATTCAAACTCTCATGGAAATCAATGCTGAAAACTAAAAATATTAAATAAATAAATAATGATTTTAAAAAAAGCTTCCCAGGAGCTGCAACCCAGAAGCACCAGTGCTACAAAACACTGAACTACCTTGCTAGGCCAGAGAACTTAGAAACAAAGAGAATGTGACAGGTCACCAGGACAGGATACTGTGCATGTGGAGAGCTGTGTAGTACTCCATCAAGCCCAAGGGAAAGGGCACAGCATCCATCTGGAGCCAGTTCTGACAATCCAAAAGTCACTTGGGGCAGAGACCTAGGCTGATGACTGATGACTTGCCAACTATCAGAAGAGGCTGAGAGCTATGAGATTCAACCCCAAAGGAAACCACAATCAGAGGGGAGGGAGTCAGGAAGTGACTGATAAGGAAAATGAAGACTGAAAGTACCAAAGATCTCAGGAAGAAGAAATATCAAAGACCTTGAACATAAGCAGATAAATCAATAGGAAAGAGCAGTAACAACAGAAGCAAATATGGCCTTCAGATGTAATAAACAAGTTCACCAATCTCTGAATAAATACTGCAAAATAAAGGAAAATGATCCAACACTTGATGAGAAAGAGGACTCTGTGGAATGTGAGGAGAACATGGAATTACAACACACTATTCCAGAGTGGTTTAAAAGAGAAATGAGAATTATGAGAGCAGAATTTATGTCCTGAACAGCAAAAATAATGAATAGAACACAAAAACTGGAATCTGCAATGCCAAGCATCACCAAAGAAACAAAAGAGAGAATGAAAGATTGGCAATGTAAATACACAGAAGTGAAGAATAACCTAGAAGAAGAGAAGCAAAAAACAATAACATTAAGTTATTTTAAATTAATTTTAAATTAAATTAATTGAAAGTTATTTATTTGGTATATATAAGCAAAACATACTGATCTCAAAGACAGCATGCACAGAGACAAGCTAAGGATCATAGATCTCCCAAAAGAACACAACTGGCCAGAACTTCTAATCATAGAAAACAAAATTCATATTAAAATAATTCACAGATCACCTCCAGAAAAAAAACCCATGGCTGCAAACTCCAAGACACATAGTGGTTAAATTTAACAATTCAATTCAGAAACAACAGTTCTGCAAGCTATCAGGAGAAAAATCTTCAAATACAAAGGAAAGGATATTCAAATAACACAACATTATTCTAAAACCACTGGAAAAAGTATGAGAGAATAAAATAATGTGTCCCAAAGAGCACTGGAGCTCAAGATGTATCCCAGGGTAATGTATCCTGCAAATCTGAGCTTAGCCATACAGGACAAAAGATGGACATGTGCTGTAAGAAATGTTTTTGATGAATACATAGAAGCATAGAAAGATCTATATGAACTGATATAACTGAAGTAAGCAGATCCAAACTATACACACACACACACACACAGTGACTACAACAATGTAAATAGAAAGAATACACCCCTAAAATCAGACGTAAATATAACAAAATTATAAGGATCAAATGGTACTTGAATGAAGATACCCCCAAGCTACCCCTTTGTGGAAGTGGGAAGTCCACAGGTGTTATATATTACACATGCTTTTGGACTCCTTCAATGTATCAATCAGTTGTGTTGACTTTTCTCCCCTTTTCCTCTCCAAAAAATAATATTTGTCATATGGGATAGCTATCTGGGAAGGGAAGGGATACATCAAATACTATGATGCTTTAAGAAACAGAAAATATCAATAAAACTTATTTACATAAAAAATGGTTCTCATAAATGGAAATGCAAGCTATTAACCACATGAACAACTACTCCAAATATCTAATAAGAAAAGTCCAAATCAAAATGATTATGGGCTTTTACCTCAAACCCAACAGATTGGTAAAGATGACAAAATATGGAAATAGTCAATACTGGAGGGACTGCAGCAGGCCAGACACATTAATATACTATTGGTGTAGCTGTGAATTGGCCCAACTATTCTAGAAAGCAATTTATAAAAAGTACCTAAAATGCCCATATCTTTTGATCCAGAAATCCTACTTCTAGGCATATACCACAAGGAGGTCACAGAAAGATCATATATATGTGTGTGTGTGTGTGTGTGTGTGTGTGTGTATATATATATACACACACACATATATACATACATACACAAATACATACATATATACATATAAATTTGAAGCAGAAATTTTTATGATAGCAAGGAATTGTAAAAAGAGTATAGACCTATCAGATGGGGAATGGAATGTCATTGGGCCATACACAATCAATTTGAATAATAATACAGAGAAGCATGGGAAGACTTTTATGAACTGATGCAGTGATAAAAGCAGAACCAGGCAAATAATAGACTCAGTGACTACAACAATATAATAAGAGAGAATAATAAAAAATGGAATACTGTAAAAAATAAAAAATGTCATGTTTATGAAGTATGACCTATAATCTGACCTGAAGCTCTGAGTAATAAAGACTCGGGCATTGCCACAACTCTTGAAAGTGGAAAGATTTACTTTCTAAGTAAGTGAATTATTTGGAGGGGTCTCTTTAACACATTGTAAAAAAAACCAAGGCAATACCAAATAAAACTGTAGCAAAGAGAAGACAGAGGCTGTGGGACTGGTCTCATAGCAACAAGTACTGCTTCTGCGTGCAAACCCACACAGTGAAATATGGTCCTGCAAAGCTTACAAATAGCTCTGTGTTCTACAATTTAACAACTTGTACTCCTCGACAGGAAATTTTGTTTGTCTGCTTAGGAAAGTCACTTGTGCTTAAAAGGATAACTAATGTTGCTCAAATTAGCCTTCAAAAGAAAAAGCAATCAATTTAAAAATAATGCTTATCCACTATTATCCTGTCTGACTGTCCTTCCAAATCTTTCATTGTCTCCATTACAATCCTTCCCTTTCTTTAAGGCCTAACTTGGGTCCCACCTTTTCCATGAGTAGGATTATGTGGGGAACACTGGAAAGATCACCTGGATTTGGAGGCTAAGACTTGTGTTTGAGTCTCAACTCTTTCATTGACAAAGAAGAGGCTGGATTGCATGATCTCTAAGGCTCTTTCTTGCTAAATCATTCAGTAATTTTACGGAACCTTTCTTGCTTCCTCCAGCTGGAAATGATCTTTTCTCCCTAGAATCTGTCAGAGCACTTTGGCCCCTTCCTTTGTATTTCTTGAACTCTGTCTTACCCTCAGTTGCTTGTGCATATTCTATCTTTTCATTAGAATGTAAACTCCTTGAGGGCAGGGACTATTGTTTTTTCCATCCCTCTTCCCCAGTCTCCAGTACATAGGGCTTGCATCTATGATTTCACTGTTGTAGGAACCACTCAGTGTAAATCCCAGTGTAGAACCTCCCTCTAACAATGCAGATTAATAAGTAGTCTGTAATTTATAATCTTAGAAAATTGCCTGGGAAATCTACAGGTTAAGTGAATTGTCCGTGGTCACACAGCTAGTATATGTAAGAGATTAGGACTTGAAGCTGGGCCTTCCTGACTCCAAAGTCAGCTCTCCAGGCACTAGACCACACTACTTCCTAACTGGTACATGCATGAGCTTTTACTAAATTCAATTGTGTTTCCTCTGCTAAGGAAGAAGATAACAGAATTACAGAGGCTTAAATGAAGGAATTTCCCTTCAAATTAAGTTTCTTCTTTGGGTAGAACTATATCGATGTATTGTTGGCTGTGTTTTTTTTTTCTTTCACTCAAGTCCTTCTCTAATGCAGAGGAAAACTCATTCAAGAGTGGAACACGCATATGCCTTATAAGATCACCGAACTTTTGAAGTATCTAAAGTATTAAAATGTCTTGACTACTTAACTTGGGGGCCAAAGAAGATACTTTCCTTATCCCAGTGTGCACCATACATACCATGCTGGCTCACTGTGATCAGGACTTTCTTTTCTAGATATTCATTAGCCAGCTTTTAATAGTACGCTGTAGAATTTTTGAGTTGAAATCAAGCACATGGACTCAGTGGTAGCCCCCCTTTTTACAAATCAATGCCACATATATACTTCTCCAAACCCGAAGCACCTCGCCCATTCTTTCCAACTTTTCATAGGTCACTGGACAAGGGCTTATATATCGCACTTACCTAGGATCACACAGGACCCTAGGAGGTGGCTCACCTGGGCCCCAGGGTCATGAATTCAACCACAGTAAGTAGATGCCCTCTAACTAGGTCATTATTATCAACTCCCTACTGGTTATTTGGGCTCTAGCCTTTCCAGGCCAGAGAAAATAGTAGCAAAATAAGAGGATAAGAGTTGAACAGCTCCAGCTTCTCTCCATAATCATTTTCCCATCTATCCCAAGCAATTGTCTCATTTTTTTTTGGATCATACTCCTTTTTGTTGTTGGGCTTTCTTTATCAGCCTCAGTTCATTCTGAGCTTTTAGCACCTTGGGCACTCTTCTTCCAGGAGCATGCTAAGCTTTTATATTCTTCTACCATAGTCAATCAATCAATCAAAACATATTTCTTAAGCATGTGCCAGGCACAATGCTAGGTGCTGGGGATACAAAAACAAAATAATCTCTAGTTCCTGTGCTCAAGGAATCAATGTTCCTCCACCCTATTTCTTGGCTCTGAGCAGTCACTGGTTGTACTTATCCCACCCTCCCACCCCCTACTTTTTGTCACATTATTCTACCCTCCGAATCCCTGACCCAGGTCAGGATTTTCTTTTGTCTTTAGAGATCCCTTCTTTTCTGCCTTCTCAATGAGCCTCCTCAATTTTTTTTTCCAGAAATACAACACAGATAACCTGGACAGTGGGAAGCCATTTCTCAAGCTCCTCCCCTTTCTCTTTAGAAAGAAGACCAGTTCTGTGTTTTCTTTCACAATGTGACTAATATGGAAATATGTTTTGCTTGACCATACAGGTATAATCTATATCAAATGACTTACCATCTCAGGGAGGAGAGAGGGGAGGAAGGGAGAGTGAGAATTTGGAATTCAAAATTTTTAAAAATGAATGTTAAAATTGTTATTACATGCAATTGGGAAAAATATCATTAAATGAAAAAAGATCAGTCTGAACTTTGGGCACAGGTAGTAGCCACTTGGACTTGGCAAAAGTACAAACATCCCACACTCTGTGAAGGTAACTGTGATGTTTTCTCCACCTTCTGAACTTCCCAGAAGTGAGATCCTCAGTCCTCTCCTGTTCTTGGCAGGGTTTTTCCTGGAGATCCATTATGGCAAGCTGCTTTTGGGAGTTCTCAACTCTGGAGTTGTCAATCTCCTCACCAAGTCAGCACATTGACAGCCACACGAAATTTCCTTTCCCTTGTCTTACTAACTTCTTACCTTGTCTTATTAACTTCTTACCTTGTCTTATTAACTTCTTACCTTGTCTTATTAACACCTTCTACTCAGTTTGGAAATGGCAAACCACTCCAGTAAAAACCAACTCAGTGTTTTTTTTTTAAATTTTTCAAGTCTTCCCCAAATCCCCTCCTCCTCAAATTCAATCAATGGCTTTCTTTACCACTTTGGACTTCTCAAAATCACCTTCACAATTCCTTCTCCTCCTTCTTTAGCTCAAGTCCTTCTGCCCCTCCCAACTAAATTTAAAAGTCCTTCTACTTATTAAAACACACAAGTAGTCAAGGGCAAAATTAAGACTCAAATCGAGGTTTTCTGATTCCAAATATCATGTTCTTTCTACTATGCTACAGGAAAAATTTCAACAGGTGAAGATGGGAGGCGTCCATTCCAGGGAGATCCATGTGAGCAACTCACATTTATATAGCACTTTAATGTTTTGTTTTGTTTTGCTTTTTTTGGCAGGGCAATTGGGGTTAAGTGACTTGCCCAAGGTCACACAGCTAGTACAGGTGTCAAGTGTCTGAGGCCGGATTTGAACTCAGGTCCATCCTGACTCCAAGGCTGGTGCTCTACTCACTGCGCCACCTAGCTGCCCCTAGCACTTTAATGTTTACAAAGCACTTTCCTCACAATGACAATCTGAGGTCGTTTGCGTAGCCCTTATTGTCCAGGGTCATACAATTACTAGACGGCACAGCTAGGACCCAAGCCGTGGGTTCTTTTCACTACATCACAATCGGCGGTTCTACTCTCCTATGTCAAATGGGAATAGGGCAGCCTCAGCAGCTTTAGTTTGGGGATATTAGTGGAAACTGATGAACCTTTCATAGTCATGAAAAAGAGATATTCCAAAAACTAATGCTTTCATAAAAAAACTGCTATGTTACTGGTAGGTTACTGATGATCATTTTCATAAGTATTTGTCAAGCAATTCATATCTGCAGTCATTTGACACATTTCATCAATATTTTTCCCATTCTACAAGGTATTCCTAAAGTCTGGACACATAGGAAATCTCATTAACATCTCATTAACCATTTCCCAAAGACTCTGTTGTTCAGCAACTTCTTTTTCTGGGATATGCTAAAGGAGAAGGTGAATGAAAATGAAAATCACAGATGCAACACACTTGATTGAACACATAAAGAGTGAATGTGCTAAAATTGACAGCAATGTAGAGTTATTGCATTGAGTTCACGTGAGTCTTGCAAAGTGCATCAACCTTTGCACCACAAATGATGGAAATCATATGGAAGATGTTATTTGTTAATATTCCAATTAAATAAAATATAGTTGAAAATTTCATTCATTTCATTTCTTGAAAATATGCATTTTTGTCTATGTGTCCAGACTTTAGGAACACCTTGTATAGATGAGGAAATGGACTGTTGTAAATTAAATTATTTACCCAGTAAGTTGGTTGCACACAAGGAGGCCTCATAGTACTCAACCAGATGCTTAGCTCACGAAGCCATATTGTCTTTTCTGTGATGCCTCATGTGGTATATTTCAATATGTTCTTTTCCTGTGGACACAGCTATACTACACTAGAATAACCAAACCCTAATTGCCCAAAGGCAGCTAGGTGGTGCAGTGGATATAGCACCAGGCCTGCAAGCCAGGAAGACTTGAGTTCAGATCTGGTCTCAGACACTTACTAGTTGCCTGACCCTGGGTAAGTCACTTCATTCTGTCTGCCTCAGTTTCCTCATCTATAAAATGAGCTGGAGAAGGAAATGGCAAACCACTCCAGTATCTTTGCCAAGAAAATCCCAAAAGGGGTCACAAAGAGTTGGACATGATCAAAAAATGACTGAAGAGCAACTAACCAAATATGTAAACTAAATCTATCACATAGATTGAGAGGCAGCATGGGCTAGGGAAAAGTACACTGGACTTCAAATCAGACAAACTGATTTGAGTCCTAAGCTTGAGTTTCGATTTCCTGCTTTGGAAAATGCAGATTATAATCTCTGATTTGCCAATCTGACAAAACTGTGAAGAAAATGCTTTGTAAACCTTAAAGTGCTACATAATGTGAACTATTATTGTTATTAGACCTACATGCATGCGAATCTTCCTAAGTGAACAAAACCAACCTTAGGGAAAACAAAATGACTAAAGAAGTACTCCTACTTCTTGTTCTGCCTTCTCCAATCTCTGTGGCTTTGCTCACCTCATAGCTCAAATGAATACCTCCCCCTTGCTCTCCCCAAAACATCTGTTGAAATCCTTCTCTTCCTTCAAAACCTAACTGAGGTGTCACCTCTTCTATGACAGCTCCCCAGATCTGCAGCATGGTACTGTGGAAATGGATTTAGAATCAGAAGTCCTAGATTTGAGCACTGGTTCTGCCATTAATGAGTTCTGCGATCCTGGACAATCTACTTTCCTTCAATGAGTCTTTTTCCTCATCCTCATGCTTGAGCTACCTACTTCACATGGTAATTACTTTGGCCTTCTGATGTATCTCCAATTTCATAGCCATGGACAGTCATTCAATAATGCAGATCACAATCCATCCACACCTCTAGTGCAACTCTTGTCCAAGTCTCCCCATAAATCCTCCAGAGGGGACCCACCAACATGCTAAGGACCTTCTCCTGACACTGTATGCATACCAATGAAACATGAGGCTACCAATTAGCCTTCCCTCTTGCTATAAAAAGGAAGTCCATCTTCCCTCCCAGTTATAAATCTGACCCTAATGATATCCTTTATTATACTTCTCCTGCCCAATTCCTCTTGGATGATATATTTGCTATAGGCCAGGTCTGACTCACGCTGGTCCAGCAAATCAGGCTCAGCATTGGAATGAAATGAATAAAAAGTTTACTTAATAATACCATGGAAAAGATATTCTGCAAGGACAGAGCACTGATTCAGCCAGGCACAGCTTCCCATACCTCCATATTTGCCATGGTGGCTCACTGGTCAAAAGCATGTCACATCAAGCCTGAGGAGCCCATGAATTCTCAAGTGCTGGCTTTGGTACTTAAGCAACCCGGAAGCTCTGTCAATGACTGTAATATTATTCCTTTGGAGTGATTATGTCTTAAGGACAGTTCAGCCACCTTTTAAGAAAAAACGGCACTAAGTCTAAGTGCAGTAGATGTTTTCTCTACATCCTATGCCATGGTGGGTAAGGTCCTAAAGATTTTTTTAGAGGATCTTCCACCTCTTAAATGGTCTTTGGGTTATTACTAGACAGAACCTGGTATAAGCAACACTGAAATCTGAGCTTAGTATAGCAGGTAAAAAAAAAACCAAACCGAAAGACAGCAAAAGAGACAACAAGCAATGTTGTCTGAACTCCTGAAGAAGTGACCAAATATGGAGGATAAAGATTAGAAATCCCAGACTTCACCTTTCCTCTTCAGAAGGACTAGGTCCTGGATCTGAACAGTCTGCTGAACAGGAACAACCCCAGGAATATCAGGGCCACAACACAGATGATGACACTTCTGACACCATCACTGATCCTCATCACAAGTCGAGGTTGTCTATAGTAAAGTAGCTAAGAGAGCTCTTGTATGAAGCCTATGCAGGTTTCAGACTCAGTACTAGGATTTGTCCTGTACCACCACTCATTCAGTGCTCCCTAGGCCCATCAGCGAGGGCTTCCTCCTTCTTGGGAGTCCCATCAAGGAAGTACCAAATCTTTATACCTTTAGGGGCTTTTGTTGAGGGACTTCTCCCTTATTCCACAGGGACTGGGTAAATAATTTTACCTCCCTCTTGTCGTTGGAAGCAAAGCACCTCACAAACACTCTACCCCATGGTCCCCCAAACTCTCCCTGGGAAGGAGCTATACCTTGACCACTCTGGCAGCATTGTGGAAAGGCATTATCAGTTCCAGATTACAGCAAACAAAGGGTTATGCTGGACTTGCTGCTAGTGGGATTTGTGCTGCTGTCCACTGTACTGCCACTAGGGCCCAAGTTCTGCTGCCCCAGAAAGGGCAGGGTGCTTCCCCTGACCCACAATGCCAGAATCTAAGCTTCCCCCAACCCAGGCCAAACTCTACATCCCTTTAGTGGGGGAAAGAGGAGTTAGCAGTGCTACTCCTTGCCCATTCTGCTACTTTCCCTGTCTCCTTATGCTAGGCTGAGTGCTTCCCTCCATGCTAGGGCCCATTACTGCTTCCTCACTGTGCTGAAGCCTGAGCTTCCTGATGCTAGGAATGTCCATCTTATGATCACTGTTTACTCAATTATGCTTGATGAGAGAGACAGAAAAAAAGCAAAAGAGGAAGCCAGAGGCTTATCTAGGACAGCATATGTGCTGTAGTTGCCATGTGAGAACAGTCATCATTTCTGCTGAGGCTGGGGAGAGTACCCAGGACCTGCACTGGGGGGTACTCCACTAAGGTCCCTCACCCACTGTTCGCTGGAAGTCCCACAGAAAAAAGAATTAGAGTTCATAGCTCAGGAGTGAGAATGGAAGCTGTCTTTCCTTTTAAATAGGCACAGCCCCTGATCCCTCTTAACCTCAGAAAATTAACTCACTTGTATTTGGCACATTTGTCCATGTCCTTAACTCATGAAAGGTCTCTCTAGGATCTTGGAGAGGTTCAGGCACTGTCCTTTCAAGTGACTTCCCCTAAAGGGTCTTAACAAAGTCCACATGGCCCAGTTCTTTTTTTATATTTTTTAAAATTTTTTTTCTTTTTAAAAATTTTTTAGATTTTTTTATTTTTAGTTTACAACACTCAGTTCCGCATGTTTTTGAGTTCCAGATTTTCTTCCCCTCCCTCCCCTCCCCCCTCCCCCCCAAGACGGCATGGAATCCAATATATGTTCTACATATATCTTCACATTAAACTTATTTACACAATAGTCAAGTTATAAAGAAGAATTATGACCAATGGAATGAATCATGAGAAAGAAGAAACAAAAGCAAAAAAGACAAAGCAAACAGTTTGCCTCAATCTGCATTCAGATTCCATAATTCTTTCTCTGGATGTAGATAGCTCTTTCCATCATGAGTCCTTTGAAGCTGTCTTTGAACCTTGTATTGCTGAGAAGAGCACATGGCCCAGTTCTTAATATAAAAAGTCCCAAGCAATCATAGGCTCATAGATTTAAAGCTGGAAGAGACCTAAAAATCATCAAGTCCATCATGTCCAATCCCCTCATTTCATAGAGAAGGAAAGTGAGACCCAAGGTATGATTTGACTTGCCCAAGGTTACATAGGTAGTAAGTGATGAAGCTGGGATTTGAACACAGATCCTCTGATTGCAAATCCAGTTTTCCACTGTATCACAATTCAATCCCCAAATTCCAATTGTTAGGAAGGGTCCTGGTCCATCACAATCGGTGAATCTGAAAATTTTAATCATCCCAAATACAAACTTAAGCAAATTCCCCAAGTGACATTTGACATTTATTATCTTTGGGGCATGACTATTAAAGATGTAGCGCATGAGCTCCTGAGTCGCAAGATGGTGGACTCAACATTTTCTCTGATCCCCACAATCTCTCAAAGCTCTTCAAAACAGAAATTATGCATCAAAAATAAAACAACTTTATCTGCCTTCAAGGTCTAGGACATGCAGAATCCAAAAGAGTGTGAAAAACCAACCAACCCAAGAACTGATGCTCACTGACCTTGAGTTCACTTACCACCCTTACTTTCCACATAACATGCAGCAAGGCTGCACTAGCAAATCCAAGGACCAACCCCTATATCTTGGTCACTTTTCCTTCCTTCCGGTGCAGTGGACACCATGGCTCCACACTGCAAAAATCTTTCCCTGCCATGACAGATAGCCAGGCAGCCACAGTGCATCAGGAGTAAAAGCTTGTAGGGGCCATAACCCCATAGAACCAAGGTGACAGCTCTCTGGTAGTGGTACCAGCAGGGTGAAAGCTCTGAAATGCTGATGCCAAGTCAAGGGAACTAAGGAACCTGGTGTGGAACAGGATACCAGAGCAGGATACCATGAGTGTGGGGGACTATGCAGCACTCCACCAAGTCTGAGGGAAAGAGCACGGCATCCATCTGGGGACAGCTCTAACCACCCAGAAGTAATGCAGAGATCTAGGGAGAGTAAAAAGGGAGGAGGAGAAAAGAAGAAGGCCTTAATATGGAGGTGGGATTTATGCCATGGATGCAAAGATGGTTCTATATGAGGAAAGTAATCATAATTAATCATATTAAAAACAAAAAAATCCAAAACCATATGATCATTTCAATGGATGCACAAAAAGTCTTTGACAAAGTACAAAGCTCTTTATGCTCTCTACATTTGATATCTTTCTGGAAATGCTAGCAAAAGCAATAAGACAAGAGAAAGAGATTAAAGGAATAAAGATAAGTAAAAAGGATATAAAACTATCCTTATTTTCTAATGGTATGATGGTTTATGTGGAAAATCCTAGGGAATCAGCAAAGATACTAACTGTGACAATAAATAGCTTCTACAACATTGCAGACTACAAAATAAAGTTCTCAAAAATCAATGACATGTCTATATAATAAGAAGAAAACATAAGAAACAATAATAGAAAGGGAAATCACATTTCAAATAACCATAAAATGCATGAAATATCTGAGGACTTACCTACCAAAGCATACAAAAGACTTGGATGGATTCAATTGCAAAGTGCTCCTTAAAGAAGTAAAGAGGGGGTGGAGCCAAGATGATGGCTGGAAAGCAGGGACTTGCTTAAGCTCTCCCCCCGGTTGGATTTGACTTGTGGAGGGAATAACATACACACTCAGTTGGGCATCTTACTCCACATGAAAGTAGGGGGAAGGGGATAAGAAAGGGGGGCGATAGAAGGGAGGGCAGATAGTGGACCACAGTCCAGCATGGGCCGCGCCAGGACCAATCAGACCGGGAGCCAAGTGTAACAGGCGGTAGGGCCCTCAATCATTGAGCTGTGGCAGTTACCAGACTTCTCAACCCACAAATGCCAGAAAACAGAGAAGGTTAGTGGAAAAAAACCTGCTAGATCAGAGTGAAAGGAGTGTGTGGTCAGCCCTAGCCCCAGGAGCGCAGAATTGATGCAGCTCTGGGGTTGGTTCCAGAGCTCCAGCTGTGGTTGCTTCCGGCCCCAGGCTCACCCTGTGGGAGGAATTAAGCAGCAGATCAGAGCGGGAGTGCAGAGCCTGCTTGGATTTGGGTCACAGTCCAGGTTGGTGGTTCTTGGGGGAGGAGGAGTGCTGGTGTGGCAGAGTTTGTTGTGTAGAAGTAGCTCTGAAAATAGCAGCACAGCCCCTAAAGCTTGGGACAAAGTACTCTCTACTCTACAAGCAGTCATATGCTGACAAAAACTCAAGGGTCAAGTAGTTGGCTGGGAACATGGCCAGGCAGGGAAAAGAGATGCAGATGCAGATAAAGCAGATCAAAACATACAGCCAGAAGAAGTCAACAAAGTCAAAGAGTACACATCAAAAGCCTCCAAGAAAAATATGAATTGGTCTCAGGCCATGGAAGAGCTCAAAAAGGATTTGGAAAAGCAAGTAAGAGAAGTAGAGGAAAAATTGGGAAGAGAAAAGAGAATTATGCAAGAAAATCATGAAAAACAAGTCAATGACTTGCTAAAAGAGACCCAAAAAATACTGAAGAAAATAACACCTTAAAAATAGACTAACCCAAATGGCAAAAGAGCTCCAAAAAGCCAATGAGAAGAAGAATGCCTTGAAAGGCAGAATTAGCCAAATGGAAAAGGAGGTCCAAAAGACCACTGAAGAAAATACTACCTTAAAAATAAGATTGGAGCAAGTGGAAGCTACTGACTTTATGAGAACTCAAGACATTATAAAACAGAACCAAAGGAATGAAAAAAATGGAAGACAATGTGAAATATCTCATTGGAAAAACCATTGACCTGGAAAATAGATCCAGAAGAGATAATTTAAAAATTATTGGACTACCTGAAAGCCACAATCAAAAAACAGCCTAGACATCATCTTTCAAGAAATTACCAAGGAAAACTTCCTTGATATTCTAGAACCAGAGGGTAAAATAGAAATTGAAAGAATCCACCCATTGCCTCTTGAAAAAGATCCCAAAAAGAAAACTCCTAGGAATATTGTAGCCAAATTCCAGAATTCCCAGGTCAAGGAGAAAATACTGCAAGCAGCCAGAAAGAAACAATTTGAGTATTGTGGAAACACAATCAGGATAATACAAGATCTAGCAGCTTCCACATTAAGGGATCAAAGGGCTTGGAATATGATATTTGAACTCAGGTCTTTCTGACTACAAGGCTAGAGCTCTACACTTTATGCCAAGCTTCCTCTCTAATTTAGCACTTCTGTTGTCATTCTTATACATATATCCAGTCATGCAGTAGCATGACTCCTCTACTTAAAACTTTCCAATGTCTCACTAAAGCCTACCAAGTCAAATTCAAATGTCTTTGCCTAGCATTCTGGGCCTTCCACAATCTCCTATCATCCTACCTTGTCAGCCTTATCTCATGCTACTCTCTTCTATATACTGTACACTTCAGCAAAACTAGAATATTTTCTATTCGTCAAATATACCCTGAGTTTTCCAGTCTCTATGAACTACATATTCACATCATTCCCTATGAATAGAATATCCTCATCTTTCTTCCTGCACCTGCTAAATTCTTACACATACTTTAAAGTCCAACTCAAAAGTCATCTTCTTTATGAGAATCTTTCCTGATTTTCCCTATCAGTAACCAAATTCCCCCTAAGACCTCACAAGAACTTTGTTTTATAACTTTCTAATATAGTTTCCCATGCAATATTGTCCATTACAGTTATCAAAACAGTGTAGATGCTTAATAAATGTTTACTGTAATAATGAACCAAGTGTTCTGGAGCTCAAAGCAATGCTAGTATTCTCCCAATCATATGACAAGGCTATAAATCATGGAACACCAAAATCTCCAAGAATGAAATTGTAGGTGATCCAAAAGGCATCAGAAAGACACAAGTGCAAGATAAGTAGGGTTCAACATAACTAATGATTATACACACTCAAGAAATATCATAATAGATAGTAACAAGGGTATGTAAGTAGGAGGGGATGGACTAGAGCAACTTCCATTGGAAATGGGCATGCAATCTGCCCTTTGCTAAAGGTCATGTGATACCAATGGCTCCCAGTTGCTTCCTTGGTCCCTGTGTCAAAGATTATTGGCAAATAAGCTTAAAAAAACTACCCATTCAGTAGACTCTAAGAGGAGTTGAGGAGAAAATACTTCCCCTCTTTTAAGAAAGTCATTTATAACTTTTTAGTTCCCCTTTGGAATTTCAAGGTTGGAAGGAAAAGGAAGAGATTTTTTTCTTTTTTCTGTCTACCTGCATCCCTTCCTCCCAGGCCATTATGGCTACAGCTGCAAGCATGTGCTTGTCCATGCAAGCCTGAGGTTGGATTTCAAGTTCCAGCCTGCTTATTCTGTTTTGGGTATTTTTCCCTGAGTACAAGTGACCAAAGGACTGTGCTGGAGGTTTCCATCCATGTTGGTGATCTCATGAATTGGAGAGTTTCTAGGTTTCCGAGTTGAATGTTTGTTATCCAGGAGGAGGTGCTTCCTGCTACTATACTACTTCTAAAAGGAGAAAATGCACCCCTACTAGAAGAAACAATCAGAAGACTGCTGTAGCACTACAAAAGTCCAAACATATGTTCTGGTAACATATACATATGTTACCAGAAGAAACGGATTTATGAGTTGTATAGACAGGTCATGTCCCAGAGAAAGGAAAAATATCTGTTCAACAGTCCCCAAAATACTTTCACCTTTCAGGATATTATAATGGGTATGATGGGTTATTATTTTATGTTTTAAGTATTTGTTGATGCACTATTATGAGTCTTTTGTTTTAAGCATTTTTTTTGTCGTGGAGGAACTAAGGAGTTCTTTTATACCAGAAATCTGTTTTGTATACTAAGTACAAAACCTGTTAATCCCTTTTAAGGAAAGACCCTAGAGACTCCAAGCACATCTAAGCTTTAAGGAATTTTCCCCAAAACTCTATAATAGGAGCAGAATGAGCCAGTGAATATGAAAAAAAGCTTACTCTCCTGTTTTTAGTGTCACTCCCCCAGGAATGAACCTGATCCATGTGAGTCTAGAGCTGTAGCTCCTTGTGAGAGGGGGAACGCTTTGACCATGGGTTCCATAAATGACTGTGAAAGAAGATAGGCTAGTCACAGCCAATGGACATAAACAAAGGACTGCCCAAGTGTTGCAATGGTATCAATTTATTATTATATAAAGCAGAGGAATACCTCCAACACATTAAATAGATCCTTTATGTAGGTCTTATGGCAAGACATGAAAAAAGATCTTATGGGATACAAAGGCACGGATGGGTTACAATATGCATAAGGAAGTACCCACAAAAATGAGAGCAAAGATTCACATCAGTACAGAGATGCCACTGTTGTGGACAAGGAATTTTGTTTGGTTTAACACTATAGATATACCTCAATTTATTGCCTAGATATGTTACTCAAAATTGTTAAACTTCTGAATATCAAATGTATCATCTCTTAGTTTTTTTTAATAAAAAACTAAGTATGTGTTCCTGGGTGGGGGGAGGGGGAAACATGGTACCCTAAGACATCAAGGCACTGACAAAAAACAAAAACAAAAACTGATGGCAAAACATGATTCTCACTTCTGCTTTTTCATTGTAGTTGTTCAGTTCTATGCTACTCTTTGTGACCCCATAATACGCCAGGTCTTTCTATCTGCCACTGTCTCCTGAAGTCTGTCCAAGCTCCTGTTTGTTAATTCCCATGACACTATCTATCCATCTCATCCTCTGCTATCCCCTTCTCCTTTGTCTTCAATATTTCCCAACATCAGGGTCTTTTCCAATGCATCCTGTCTTCTCACATGTGACCAAAGTATTTAAACTTTAGTGTCAGCATTTGGCCTTCCAATGAATTAATTAATTAATTTAATTAATGAATTAATTTTTGTAAGTATTGACTAATTTGATCTCTTTGCTGTCCATGGGACTCTCAAAAGTCTTCTCTAACACCACAATCAGAAAACCTTGATTCTGTGTCACTCGGCTTTCCTTATATTCCAACTCTCACAGTCATACATTGTTACTGGAAAAAAACCATAGTTCTGACTATATGGACTTTTGTCAGCAAAATGATATCCAAATTTATCATAGCATTCCGTCCAAGGAGTGTCTTTTAATTTCATGTCAGCAGTTGCCTTCTGTACTGATCTTTGAGATCAAGAATATAAAATCTGACACTGCTTCCACTTCTCCCTCTATTTGCCAGGAAGTGATGGGACTAGTTGCCATGATCTTAGTTTTTTATGTTAATCTTCAAGCCAGCTTTTACACTCTTCTCTTTCACCCTCATCAAGAGGCTTCTTAATTCTTCACTTTCTGCCACCAGAGTGGTATCATCTGCATATCTGAGATTATTGATATTTCTCCTAACAACCTTAATTCTGGCTTTTGATTCATATAGCCTGGCATTCCGCATCATGCATATATGTATACTCTGCATATAAGTTAAATAAATAAGGTGACAATATACAGCCTCGTCACACTCCTTTCCTAATCTTAAACCAATCAGTTGTGCCATGTTCAGTTCTAATTGTTGCTTCTTGACCTGCATATAGGTTCCTCAGTAAGATGATGTGGTCCTCTTTGAGGACTTGCCACATTTTGTTGTGATCCATACAGTCAAAGGCTTTAGTGTAGTCAATGAAGCAGAAATGGATGTTTTTCTGGAACTCCTTTGCTTTCTTCATAATTCAGTGAATGTTGTCAATTTGTTCTCCAATTAGCTCTTCTGGAGATTCTCGGTTCACATATTGTAAAAGCCTAGCTTGCAGAATCTTAAGCATAACCTTGCTGATGTGTGACATTAGTGCAAGTGCTTGGAAATTTGAACATTCTTTGGCATTGTCCTTCTTTAGGAGTGGGGCATAAACGGATCTTTTCCAATCCAGTGGCCACTGTTGAGTTTTCCAAATTTGCTGGCACATTAAGTGCAGCACTTTAACAGCATCATCTTTTAGGGTTTTAAATAACTTAGCTGGAATTCCATCACCTCCACTCATTTTATTGTTAGTGATGCTTCTTAAGGTCCATTTTATTTCACTCTCTAGGATGTCTGGCTCTAGATCAGTAACCACACCATCATGGTTACTGGTGATGTTAAGATCTTTCTTGTATAGTTCTTTTATGTATTCTTGCCACTTCTTAATCTCTTCTACTTCTGTTAAGTCCCTACCATTTTTGTCTTTCACCACACCCATTTTTGTATGAAATTTTGATATCTCTTTGATATATCTAGTTTTCTTGAAGAGATCTCATCTTTCCCATTCTATTGTTTTCTTTTATTTCCTTGCATTGCTCATTTAAGAAAATCTTATCTCTCCTTGCTATTCTTTGGAACTCAGCATTCAGTTGGGTACATCTTTCCCTTTCTCCCTTCCCTTCTGCTTTCCTTCTTTCCTCAGCGACTTGTAAAGCCTCATCAGACAGCCATTTTGCTTTCTTGTTCTTTTTCTTTGGAATGTTTTTTGCTGTTGCCTCCTGTACAATATTGTGAACCCTTATCTATAGGGTGGCCACAGTCAGCTCCAGGTCTTGTTTTAACTGACTGTATAAAGATTCTCCACCTTTGGCTGCAAAGTATATAGTCAATCTGATTTCGATATTGACCATCTAGCTATGCCCATATGTAGAATCTGCTTTGGGGTTGTTGAAAAAGAGTGTTTGCTATGACTAGAGAGTTATATTAACAAAAATCTATTGGCCTCTGCCCTGCTTCACTTTGTACTCAAAGGCCACACTTGCCTTTTATTCCAATTATCTTTTGGTTTCCTACTTCAACATTCCAATCCCCTATGATGAATGTAACATCTTTTTTGGTGTTATTTCTAGAAGATGCTATAGGTCTTCATAGTACCATATATGTGATACATGATATGGATCAACTTTGGCCTTTTTGGCACCAGTGGTTGGAACATAGATTTGTATTACTGTGATGCTGAACAGTTTGTCTTGGATTCAAACAGATATCATTCTGTCATTTTTGAGATTATACCCCAGTATTGCTTCTCTCACCCTTTTATTATAAGGGCTACTCCATTTCTTCTTCTTCTCCTTCTCCTTCTTTTAGGCAATAGGGGTTAAGTGACTTTCCCAGGATCGCACAGCTAGTAAATGTCAAGTGTCTGAGGCTGGATTTGAACTCAGGTCCTCCTGACACCAGGGCCAGTGCTCTATTGACTGTACCACCTCGCTGCCCCTACTCCATTTCTTCTAAGGGATTCTTGCCCACGCTACCGTATGTAATGATTGCCTGAATTAAATTTGGCCATTCCCATTCATTTGAGTTCACTGACACCCAAGATGTCAATATTTAATCTTTCCATTTCCTCTTTGACCACATTCAGCTTACATTGGTTCATAGATCTTAAATTCTAGGTTCCTATGCAATACTGATGCATTGGATTTTCCTTTCTTCACCAGATACATCTGCAGCTGAGCTTCCTTTCAGTTTTCACTCAGCTGTGTCATTAGTACTGCAGCTACTTGCAGTTGTCCTCTGCTCTTTCCCACCTTCCAACCTGAGTGGTTCATCTTCCAGTGTCATATCTTTTATCATTTTAATACTGTCCATGAGGTTTTCTTGGCAAAGATACTGGAGTGGGTTGCCATTACCTTCTCTAGTGAATCACCTTTTGCCAGAACTCTCCACCGTCTTAGGTAACCCTGCATGGCATAGCTCATAGTTTCATTGAGCTATGTAAGCCTCTCCACCACAACAAGGTAGTGATCAAGGAGGGATGCATGCTTTTTAGTCATGGTCAATTCGTTAATTCATTTTGTTTGACAATACTTGTTTGTTACAAGGAAGGGTTCTATAGTGGAGAAGTAGTCTCTACACTGTGAGAAGAAGCAGTGATACTTTTGAAAGCATCAATAAAACATTTTTAAAAGAAAATCATGATATCCTCAAAGTGTAATAACATTTCACTTAAAATGCCATGTTTTAAGAATTGCTTAAAGAATTTATTTCATAAGTAGTACTATATCTAAAAACTAAGTCCCAAATATGAATACATCTTATCCAAGGTTATTTTCTTGATCGACACAATAGCTTAAAAAGTACTGAGTTACAATTCCTATCACGTCCAGGATCAAATACAAAATCCTCTGTTTTGACATCCAAAGTCCTTCATAATGTAGCCCTACCCTACTTTTCCAGTTTTCTTTTGTCTTTCTCCCCATCATGTACTCTTCTATTCTTTGAACAAGATGCTCCATCTCTCAGCTTTAGGCATTTCCTCTGGCTATCCTCCATGCATGGAATGCTCTCCCTCCTTATCTCTTCTTAATGGATTCATTCAAGTTCCAATTAAAATCCCATCTTCTACAGAAAGCCTTTATCAAACCCTCTTAATTCTAGTGCTTATATCACTTAATTATTTCTCATTTTCCTATATATGGCTTGTTTGTACCTGCTTGCTTGTTATCTCCCCTGTTAGACTGTGAGTTCCTTGAGGGGAAGGACCTTTGCCTCTTTATGTATCCCCAGCATTAAACACAGTGCCTGGCACATAGTAGGCACTTAATAAATATTTACTGATCGACCATGATAAGAAATGGACTAAATACTTCATAGAATGGAACAAATAGAATTAAATAGAACAAATTATACTTAAAAATCATTTGGCTTCTTTCAAAAACTCTTTCCCCTAATATTCTACATTAGGATAAGAAGCAAGAGAGGATGATTTTTAGTTTATACAAAAAAACCTTCTTAACCATTAGGGCTGTGTCTGGGGAGGTAGTGAGTTCTCCATATCTAGAGGACTCCAAGCAAAGGTCAGATGATTTCTCGTTGGGAACATTCTCAGTCAGGTGTAGATTGGACTAGATGCCTCCTAAAGTCCCTTCCACTCTGAAAAACCTCTTAAGCTATGTAAACTATGGTTTTTGGCACTTCCTAGGATTCTAGCTGATGTTTTTATAAATGGACGGGTTCATCTGAGACAGAAGGAAGAAAAGGAGACATGGAAACATAGCCAACACACAATTCAGATCGCAAATGAACAAAAGGGAGGAGAATGCAACCACATTTATTGAAGCATTTAACCAAAGGAGTGTGAAAATTCTACCAAACTAATTATTTAATACTAAATTCCTATAGTTTAAAAGAGATTGATTTGAGCAGCTACATTGAAAAATCAAAGTAGACAAAAAATCCATGGCTAGATTATGACACAGAAGTAAATGAGCAGTACACTGAGTTTGTCCATGCATGCCCATATGTGTGAGTATGTATATGTATATGTGTATGCGCTCGTGCACGTATCTGAGACAGACACTACATATGCACAATAATCTAGTACCAGAGATGAATAGGAAAAAGAGACTGGGCTGGATGTTTGGGAAACTATATGGTGCCCACCTCAGCTAAACACAGATCTTGACATCACCCACAAATGAACCACTTCCATGTTCATGAACTCTGAAATTCCCTTACCTGATTACAATCTATTGTCATTCCACTTCTCCTTCTGCCCCACAACCATAACATCCATTCTTCATCCTCAATGAAACCTCCAATCCCCCTCTTGACCCCTGAGATCTTTCCCAGGCCATCCCACCTATACTGACAATACCCTCTCCCCTTCCACATCCCCATCTTGACCTCTCAGTGAACCAGTTCTCTACATTCTCCTCTTCTCTTGAATCCCTTGCCCCTTTATCCTATCAAAGAGTTTGCCCTGCCAAACCTCAGCCTGGGATTACTCCTACCATCTGTTGCCTTAGCTCCTACTCACACACTTCTGAAAGGAGAAGAAGAAAATG
The DNA here is from genome assembly GCF_011100635.1 of Trichosurus vulpecula. NCBI lineage: Eukaryota > Metazoa > Chordata > Mammalia > Diprotodontia > Phalangeridae > Trichosurus > Trichosurus vulpecula. The sequence goes on from NW_023494377.1 coordinate 6,744,268, forward strand.
ATGAAACTATGTTGACTGGGTCCACTACAAATTTATGTTACATAATCTCAACTGACCCCCTACTGGAACAAGGCAATCCTTTCATACCTCCATCATTGACACACTCCCATCCACCACTGTGACTTTTCCAAACCTTTCAACCCTTCTCAAATCTCCCATGGCTCTTCCTACCCTCACATTCCACCCCATTTCATTTCACTCAGATGCCTCCTGCCACTTTCTACTCTTTACCTCTGTTTCAGGAAAACAGGCAGCCCTTCTACTCTTCATGGTAAACCCCTCCACTTGTGCAATCATGACTTCCTTCCAACACATCTTCTCCAGAAGATTAACCTCTCTGCCATCCCCACTTTCTCACTTATCTTCGCTCTCCTCCCTGTCTACTAGGCTGCTTCTCTATTACCTAAAAGCACACCTAAGTCTCCTTCATTCTCAAAAATCTCTCATTTGATCCATCTATCTGTGCTAGTCATCATCCTAGATCCCTTCTCTATTTTGTGGTTAAACTCCTTGAGAAGGCCATGTATAATCAATGTCTCCACTTCCTTTCCTTTCATTCTTCTTAACTTTCTAAGATCTGGTCTCTGACCTAATCAATCGATTGAACTTGCTCTTTCCAAAGTAATCAACAATTTCTTAATTGCCACTTCTAATGGACTTTTCTCAGTCCTCATCCTCTTTGATCTCTCTGCAGGCTTTGACATTGTTAATCACCCTCTTCTCCTTGATACTCTCTTCTTTCTAGGTTTTCGCAACACTACTCTTTCCTGGTTCTCCTTCTACTTCTCTGACTGCTCCTTCTCATTCTCCTTTTTTGGATCTATAAGTCATGCCCAATACCCATGGGTGTCCCATAAGGCTCTGTCCTTGGTCCTCTCTCTATATACTATTTCAGTCAGTGATCTCATCAGCTCCCATGGATTCAATTATTGTCTCCATACAGATGATTCTCAGATCTATTTATTCAACCCTAACCTCTCTCCTTACCTCTAGTCTGATATCTCCAACTACCTATTAGATATCTCTAATAGGATATACCATAGTCATCTTAAACTCAATATGTCTAAAACTGAACTTTCCGCCCTAAACTCTATTCTCTTACTAACTACCCTATTACTATTGAGGGTATCACCTTTCTTCCAGTCACCCAAGTTCACAAACTCGGTGTCATCCTCACCTCCTCAGTCTCTCTCATCTCTATATCCAAACAATTGTCAAATCATGTCAGATTTTACCTTCCTAACATCTCTCATATACACCTACTTCTCTCCTTTGAAACTGCTGAGACCTTGGTACAATCCCTCATCACCTCATACTTGGACTATTTCAATAGCCTGCTGCTTGGTCTCCCTGCCCCAAACAAGGAAGGAAGGAAATACACGTTTATTAAGCACTTTCTACGTGCCAGGCACTGTGCTAAAAACATTACAAATATTATCTCATTTGGTCCTCACAAAAATTCGAGCTATTATTATCACCATTTTACAGATGAGGAAACTGAGGCAGATAGAAGTTGATCAATATTTGAATTCGGGTCTTCCTGACTTCAGACTCAGCTCCCTATCTACTGTACCACCTAGCTGGTTCAAGTCCCACACCACTCCAGTACATCTCCCATTCAGCTATCAAATTGACCTTACTAAAGCACAAGTCTGACCATGTCATCCCCTATTCAATAAAGTCCAGTAGCTCCCTAGTGAGCCCCCCCATCCAGGCATAGTTTCTGATTTGGAGGGTGAAGAAGCATTGAGGGTTGGGCAGCGGGAGGTTGGGTAATGCTAAAGGGTTATAAATCATAGAACACTATGATCTTGTGTAAATCGGCTTCCAACCAAACCTCAGGAGTTTTGCATGCAAGTGGAAGAAGACAAGATTCCTAGCTGGTGAATGAATGAATGAATGAAGCTTTTATTAAGTGTTTGCTATGTGCAAAGCACTGTTATAAGCTCTGGGGTTACAAATAAAAAGATAGACAGTCCTTGTTCACAGGGAGCTCACACTCTAATGGAAGAGACAATACATATGGAAGGTTTCAGCTACAAATCAAATGGAAAAGTCCCATGGTCCTCAGGGTATAGTGGCAAAGCAGACGGGAATGCCTCTTCTTTGATGCCATTTCCACTGATAAAATCATATCAGTTACTGATGTTGAACCCTTTGACAGTGCCAAGGAGTTTGGAGACAAGAATTTTCTTTTCTGGGTCTTCAGTAACTGTGACTGTAGCACCTATATGAACAGGTGACAGGTTGTATCACCCCAGGGGTTGCTACTCAGGATGATGGCTATGAAGGTTGGGTCTGGTCTGGGGGGGTGCTGCCATTCCTACGGCTCCTGTGACTATCTGATGCTGGTGGCAGTTGGTCAGTAGTTGTCATTGGTGGTGATGAGGAAGGTGGGTTCCCCTCTCCAAAATGATTTCTTCCTTCAACATTGTTGACTGTAGGGACTTGGCTGGAAGCAGGTCTGGTGGTCTGAGGGGACACTGCTATTATGAAGATTCTTGGTCCCATGATCTCAGGCTGTCTCCATCAGGGTCTGAGGGGAAATAGCAGTCAATGTGATGGTGGTGGTCTGGTGTGTCTGGCACATCAGGTGCCCTGCTACTTTAGCTAGGCTTGCTGGCCCACTAGGTAGCAATTGTTTAGCAGCTGGTGAGAATGGCTGGCTCTTTCGCTACAGATGTTGCTTCTTCAGATGATAGTTAAGGGAGCTGTCTAGAAGTAGGACCAATGGGCTGGTGGAAAGAATACTGAGTGCAATGTGATGCACTCATATATACCTGCATAAGGGGTGAAGCTGAAACAAGAAGAGCTTTTGGGGGGAGGAATGCATGGTTCCAAACAATCTCTGGGATAGAAATATATAAGGAGACTTTGGAAGCTATAGACATCTGGAAGAAGCTGGCTCTTCAACGTATTCCGTAACAGCTTGCCTCCTCGGAGATTTCAAAGACAGAATTGCCCCCTGAGTGAAGTCAGAGCCTTTCTTGGTTCAGCTGAGATCTTAACTCACTCCCATCTAAAGAGTTCATGCACTCTTGTATATTTTCTGCTATATTCTCATCTTTGCAACTTCTCTGGTTTACTGCCTATTTGCTATTTTGGATGATCTTTTGTATAGCCAGTGGTAAGAAGGAGCCAAGCCAGTGGGTATAAACTTGGCCTATCCTTCCTCTTAAGAGTTTTTGTTCTGAGCTTCTAAAAATTGTACCCATAGACTAGGAATATTTGAGGAAACAGAAAGATACAATCTAAGACAATACCCCTTTGGGAGACTGGAGGAGAAGGAGCAAGCTTCCAGCCACACCCCTTCTCCTGCTCTCAGTCAGGGCAGAAACCAGTCTCCTTTCAAGAGAAGTGAGTCAATCTACAAAGCCTTCTGTTCATATTACTTCTAAGCCATAGCCACACAAAAAAGTTTTTTATTACAAATTTAAATGCCAAAATAAAAAATCTATACACAGAACACAAAACAAAGATTCTACATCAAACCATGAATCGCCATATCATTCATACCACTGGCTATAAATAAATAATTAAACACAAATAAATATAATAAATTTTATATATTATTTTCAAAACTGTCCTCTTTGAATTTACATCTGAAGTAATTTTTGTTCACTTCTGTGTACTTTTTAAAATATTGTGATGGCCCTATTTTGGGGCATCACTATTGCTAACCTCTTTCTTCCCTAAATCTCTCTAACCCCTACTAAAATCAGAGAGAAAGAAGGGGAAAGTACCTTTGTAACAATAAACATTGTCAAGCAAAAAAAAATCCACACAATGGTTATGTCCAAAAATAAAAATTTATTTCTCTGCACCTTGCGTCCTCTCTGTCAATAGCAGGCTTCATCATAGGTCCTCTGAAGACATAGATAGTCATTGCTTTGATTAGAGTTCTTAAGTTTTTCAAGATTGTTTCTCTTTACAATGTTGTTGTTATTGTTTAAATTGCTCTCCCGGTTCTGCTCACTGCACTAATCTGTTAATATTACCCAGGATTCTCTGAAATCATCTCACTCATCATTTCTTATGGTGTAATAATATTCCATTACATTCATGTACCACAATTCGTGTAGCTATTTTCCCAAACGCCTAAGAGGCAATTCTAAGGCACCACCTCAGATTCTAGTTCTTTTCTTTTTCCTCCCTTTTAGTCCCCCCTTCAGGATCGAGGAGTTTGTTTTGCTTGAGACTATTTCACGATTGGTATTATTCTCCCACTTAACAAATGCCCTCCATTCACATCTGTTTCCCTTTTGAGTCTGATGTGTTTCTATACCAAATTGTGTTTGTATAGTTAATTCTCCTTTAACCATTTCATATGTGAGGTTCATTGGATGCCTATTCCTCCAATCCATTTTACACATTATTTGTATATTATCTTATCAAACAACTAAATTATGAGAAAAAAGTTCCACATCCTTCTTCCTCTTTTCTACACTAGTATACTAACCTTTTAACCCTACCTTCTCTTTTCCCTCTTCAAACCCTCAGAAAAGAACCAAGCCACCCCATGGCCCCTTTTTGTTATTTAACTCCCTCAATATCTTTGGAAGGCATTAAGGTTCTAAAGGGCCATTTGTTTCTTCCCCCTCATTAGAATGTTAGCAATATATTATCATATGGTTCCTTCACATTCTTTAACTAAATTTACTTTTCTAGGCTTCCTTGGACTCTTGTGTTTGTATTTCAAAGTTCCAACATAGCTTTGGTTTTCCATCAGAAATATTTGAAAGTTCTCTATTCCATTAACATTTCATTCCTCCCCACCCCCACCATGGAATAATAGTCAGCTCTGCACAGCAAGTTATTCTTGATTTGAAAGCCTGTATCTTTTGCCTTTTGAAATACTCCTCTCATTTTTTGGTAGAAGCTACCTGGTTTTATGTTATCCTGACCATAATTTCTTGGGACTTAAACTCTTTTCTGTACATCCACAGTATTTTTTCTTTGACATGGATTTGGGCTATGAAATTTCTGGTACTTTTTTCTTTCGAGGTTCCTTTCAGGAGGTAATTAGGGAACTGTTTCATCTACACTTTGCTCACTTCACTAATCTGTTAATACTACCTGGTTCTAACAGATCTGGATAATTTTCATTTATGACTTCTTAAAACATAGTGTCCAGGCTTAAAAAAATTACAGTTGTCAAGAAGTCCAATGAATTTTAAACGATATCTTTTTGACTTGTTTTCCATATTAGTGTAACCAGAATGGCCTTTGTTTTCTTTGAGTGACTCAATTTATCTCAGTGAGCTTTACTAGGTGCTAAGCCCCAGGCCCAAACTCCATTAGGTGTTAACGTAATCCTTGTGGATGTGAACCTCCCAGGGTCCTAAGGGGAGGGACCAACTCAAGAACCAATCACCAGAGCCTGACCTCTGGTGATTCAGATGATGTTTGATGATGTCTGAAGCCCTATAAGAAGGGAGGACAGAGCCATTTGTGCACGGCTCTGGAGATGGTGTTGATGAGGAGACTCTGGGCAGCTGTAGCTAAGGAGCCCTCCAGCTTGTAAACCCAGATGTTGAAACTTTGTTGAACTCTGGTAACTATGTGTTGGGATTGAATCAGACAAAGTCTGTTGATGTTTGTAATTTGTTTGCATTTTGTTTTGAAGTTCAGGGTGCTGGCTTTTTCCCCTGAACTAACTGAATGATATTTGAATGCTGAATTAAAAGTAAGCTTGTCAACCCCTTCACCTTGCTTTCCTTAATTAAGCAGATCAGAAGAACCTGTGCTGTTGGCAGCTTTCTGGGTGCTGGCTGTGGGTGAATCTTATACCCCCACAGAAGCTGCTAGCCAGATTGTTGAAACAATTAGTTGTTTTTCATATCAGCTATCTTTAATTTTTCCAATCTTTTGATCGTGTTCAAATACTTCTTGCTATTTCAGAGTCAATGACTTCTATTTAGTCTATCCTATTTTGGGGGGAGTTGATTTCTTGAATGAGGTTTACCATTTTCTCTTCTAAGATACCTATTCTTCCATTCTTTCCTCAAAAGCTTTTATTTATCTTATGTTTCATATCTTCTAAGTATACATGTAGTACTTATGGAAAATTCAATTTTTCCTTTGAGTCTCTGCTTGCAGTAGTTATGGAGTTAGATGTGGAATAATTTTTGATACTGGTTGGTATTTTCTTTGATTTACTCATCTCTCTAGTTTTAGTTCCTCAATTGGAGTTTTGTTTCAGGGCCAGGCTCTATACCTTGCTACATTTGGGGGGCTAAATCCCCTTAGATCTATAAAGTTGAGAGTACCTTCTCTGACATCTCTCAACAGTATTAGAAGCTGCAGAACCCCTGGGCCTGGGCTATCCAGATCTGAGTGTTGTGGCCATGGTGTTGGTCATAGGCTTTTGCTAGTTCCTAGATCCTTCAAGGTCCCAACACTGGAACTTTTTCATAGGAATCTCCTGTTCTTTCTGTTTCTAGACATAAGCTTCACATGTCCTATCTCCAGTCACATGGACATTCTACTTGAGGGGCTTTCTTTCCTATTGCTGGTGGGTGTCTGGATGACTTTTAGAGGCAAATCTGGGTGGAAGAGGTCACTAATTATGGTTTCTCATTGGATTTCTTGATCATTCGTCAGTTTCCTTTGAACTTCAGGGTTATGCTAGAGTAGAAATGTAGAAGCTGAGCCATCTACCTCCTGTTCAGGCATCCATTTTGGAAGAAAGCCTGCATCCATACATTTAGATAAGGCATTTGGACATCCATATCTTAAATGGGTACTCACATAGCCTACATGGGGGAACCTGTCCCATAGTGTAATAATTCTAGGTCATTTATTTCACAAAAATGTGCTTTCAATTTTCATAATGAGTTGGGGAGGGAAGGTGGAGACAGTGGTTCTAAGGTTATGTATTTTGCCTCAAAGGTAGCTTATTATATTCTGAATGTAGATGCTTAAGTATATCAACCGGAATAAAACCAGGCTATCAATTGTAAGTGACTTTATGACCTCAGGTTTTCAATTCTAAGAGAGCCAATGTTTCAGTTTGCCAGGTTGCTTTAAATTTTTTTTGGCCTCTCTTGAAATTGGGATGGTTTTGTCTTTTTAAACTGCTAGGCTCACAATTTAAATTTGCATGCTCTCTGCTTTTCAGAGAGGAACTTGAAGGAAATTTCAGCTTGGTTTTTAAAAGAAGAATTAGGGATTTCCCTTTGCTGGGTGGAGGGGGGGGGGGGCTGAGTATGCTTTAATTTCAAATGTTTTGTTTTGGTTGGCCACAGAAGGGAATTTTACCCTTCCATTCTGTAAACCACATTTTGTGTGCATTATTTTTTCTAGTTTATAATGAGCAGACTTTCTTGACTTTCTTTTGAAGCATGAATAATTTTGTTTACTTTCTGGTTGTATCCTGGAATTATTTCTTTTATACTTTTTATCTTATTTTATTTTCTAGTGGCATAAAGTACTCTTCAAACTACCTGATGCTAGCATGAAAATAATTTTATGCAATTGCTGGATTTTTTTATATGCTGTGTAAGCAAGTTATGAATGTTATTGTGTGCATGTCTCTGGCTTGTCATCCTCTCTGGAATCTCTGGCACCCAAATCATATTGTGGGTTACACCCAGCAAAGCCTCAGCCTTGGGTCACTCCCACCATCCTGTGCCTTCACCCCTCTACACATGTGCTGCTGAAGGAAGGTGGGGAACAATCACACCCCCAGTCTCTGACTGGGTCCCTTATCAATTTATGTCACAGCACCTCATCTGCTTCCTCACTGCCCCGAGGCAATCCCACTCTACTTCCCTTAGCAACTCCCCTTCCTCCTCTCCACAATGACTCTTCCAAACTTTCTCATCCCTCCTCCAACCTCCCATGGCTCCTCCTCCCTGTGCTCTCTCAGCTGAGACCTTGGCCTCACATTTTACAAATAAAATAGAGGCCATTTGCTATGAACTTCCCCTTCTCCCACTTTTCCTTATCTCCTGTCCCTCAGATTCCTTCAGTTACTCTTTCCTCCTTCACCCCTGTGAAAATGTCTAACCTTACTCCTTACCAAGGTTACTTGTCTGAGTGATCCCATTCCATCCTGCCTCATCCAACAGATTGCTCCCTCTGGCATCTCCACTCTCTCACTTACCTTCCCTCTCTCCTTGTCTACTGGCTCCTTCTCTACTACCTATAAACATGCCCACATTTCCCCCATCCTGAAAAAAAACCCCTCACTTGATCCTTCCATTCTCTTTATCTTTTCTGCCCTTTGTGGTTAAACTTCTTGAAAAGACATTTACAATAGATGCCTTTACTTTTTCTCCTCTCATTCAAGTCTTAACCCTTCTGAGTTTATCATTTCACCAAAACTGCTCTCTCCAAAGTCACTAATGATCTCTTATCCAATGGTCCTTTCTCAATACTTATTGTCCTTGACCTCTCTGCAAGCCTTTCACACTGTTCATCACTTTGACCATCCTCTCGTCCTTGATATTCCCCTCTTTCTAGGTTTTTCAGGACACTACTCTCTTCATTCTCCTTCTACTTATCAAACCACTACTTAATGTCCTTTGCTGGATCCTCCTTCAAAAAACATCTTTGGACCATAGGTGTCCCTCAGGACTCTGTCCCGGGCCCTCTTCTCTTCTCCCTTTATGCTACTTCACATGGTGATCTCATCAGCTCCCATGGATTTAATGACCATCTCTATGCTGATGATTCTCAAATCTACCTATCCTGCCCCATACTCTCTGCTGACTTCCAATATTACATCTCTAATTTTCTTTCAGACATCTTGAATTACATGTCCAAAAGACATCTTAAACTCACTGCATCCACGTGAGGTCAATGAGGAGTAAGATCTTCCTCACCCATCAATAGGCCTCATGTGGAGCCCATTAAGGGAAGCTTGCTTGCTTGCAGGAAGGCTTACACACCTTTTGGTACTAAGCTAATTAGGCTCTGAGTCAGGAGGGTTGTGATGTCTTCTCGCTCTGAGCCTATTAGCCAAAAGAGGTGAGCTTTTGCTTTGGGGGTTCGCTTACAAGAAGGATCTTGTGATTTCCTGGTCAAGACTCTGAGTGGCTGTATGTTCAGAGCTCCCAACTGCTCAGAGGTAAAGGCTTTCTCGATCCAGTGGTGAATGTAAAGTGTATATATAGCAGTATTGTTTTGATTCAGGCAGCAGAGCCCTGTCTGTTGGTCTTTATTTCTCTTCTCTGTAGTCTCTGTTTGTATGTTACATAATTAAAGAAAATTGTTGACCCCTGAGACAGCTATCTTCCCTAGTAAAGCAGATCTAAGAACCTGCATTAGCAGCCATCCTGGGCATGCCAGTGTGGTTGCTGTTTCAGTTCAAAACAGAACTCATTATCTTTCCCCCTAAATCCTCCCCTACCTCCAACCTTCCCTATTATTGTAAAGGACATCACCATCCTCCCAGTCCCTCAGGATGACAACCTGAGAAGTCATCCTGGACTCCTCACCATCTCTCACCCCCATATACAATTTGTTGCCAAGGCCTGTCGACTTCACCTTTGCAGCATCTCTCAAATATGCCTGTTCTCTCCTCTGACACTGCTACATTCTGCTGCTGGCCCTCATCACCTCACCCCTAACTACAATAGCCTGTGGGTAGGTCCACCTGCCTCAAGTCTTTCCCCACCCCAATCTGTCCTCCATCCAGTTACCAAAGTGATTTTCCTAAACCACAGGTCTGATCATGTCATTCCCCTACTCAATAAACTCCATTGGCTCTCTATGGCCTCCAGGATCAAATACAAAATACTCAGTTTGGCGTTCAAAGCCCTTCATAACCTAAACCCATTCTACCTTTCCAGTTTCCTTACACCTTACTCCCCAAAGTGTACTCTTTGATCTAACTACACAGGCCTTGTGGCTGTTCCATAAACATGACATTCCATTTCTCAACTCAAGGTATATTCTCTGGCTGTCCCATGCCTGGAATGTTCCCCTTCTCCTCTCCAACTACTGACCTCCCTGGCTTCCTTTAAGTCCCAAGTAAAATCCCACCTCCTACAGGGAGCCTCCCCCAACCCCTCTTAATTCCAGTGCCTCCTCTCTATTAATTATCTCCTATTTAGCTTGTATATAACTTGTTTGCACCTATGTGTTTCTTTGTCCTATCAGATTGCAAGTTCCCTGACAGCAGCGATTTTTGTATCTCCAGCACTTACCATAGTGCCTGGCACAGAGAGGTGTTTGATTTTTATCTGTTAACTAATTTTTACGATACGAATTGATGACTATGGTTGTGGTGTTTTATAATTTAAGTACAGTATATTAATCCATTAGATCACATAACTGGAATTTTCACGTGCCCAGATTAAAATAGAGGAACTTGTGTAGGAGACTGAAGGACCTACGTCTGGGAGGGGACATTCTGTATTCTCCTACTATATAGATTGGAGTATCTACTTTCTGTTGGCTGTGTAGCTGGGACAGTCTCCCTTTCTTTCTGGTGGTGTCCAAGAGATAAAAGGCAGTCACCTGAAGCAGGAGCACCACGCGCTAAGCTGGGGTCTGAAGGAGAGGGAAGAAGGTCCACCTCACCCTCTTTAGGCCCTGTGGCCTCAATAATTAGGCTTGAGGTTTTAGTCCGTTTTGTTTGTTCTTTTCAGTTCTAGGCTCAGGAAGAAGAGTCCCCAGCCCTAGGAGCTTAAGACATGGTGACCCTGAAACCAGAATCCAGGCAAAATGTCGTCAGCCCAGTAGGGCTGAGTGCCAGGATGCAAGTCAGGGGGTGGGGATGGGGAGTGAGGGAACTTTAAACTTAGAACTGGTGGGACTATGCTATATAGAAACTGAATTTGTCTATGGGCCTCATCTCAACCCTATCCCCAGAGATCCAAGGGGCATAGGGCAACCCTCTGAGATAGGTGTTGGGAGAGGAACATGCTTGTTATACTTGTGAAGTAAATATTTCATTGTAAAAGTTAATCTGACTAGTTAAGTAGTTAAATGAAACTTGGATACGAGGGACTCCTAAATTTGGGGAAACACATTCACTGGGGGCTTGAGCTAATGGCAGAGACCAGATACCTCACAACCCCCTTGAGGCTTTCAGAGAAGCCTGGGGGAGGGATGAAATCAAATATACTTGGCTTTCAGGAAGTGGGAACCAAGACAGACATTGTTATAACCATTGTTCCTAGAATTAATATTTGTGTATTAATGTGGTAACACACATAGCAATCTCTAAAACCAATAGAAACTGGGGTAGTTGAAGGGGATTGGTAGAGATAGTGTTGTGTGTTTGCAGTTGAAAAGCCCAGAAGTCTCTTAATAAGAGTACACCAGACCTTAAGAATGAGGCCATTTTAAGAATTTTGTGCAGAAAAGTGAAAGGTTTGGAAGAGAATACACTGGAGGTCACAAACAAAAAGGAAGATAGGACAACTCGGGAAGATTTCCTAGCAATACCTGAGAATTTTAACCATGAACTAAGGAGATATACCTTAGAAACTGACAGTAAGACGTTATTCCTAGGAATTTTGTATTAGTCTACTCTCTAAGAAAGAACAATTTAAAAAGACAGGAGTCCTTCTAATCAAAGGAGGACACTCCCAAAGGGAAAATGAATGTCACAATTAGACCCAGAAACACTAATTCATCTTTAAGACCCTGTGTAGACAGATACTACAGATTCAGAACTGGCATTTTCTGTCTACATGAGCCATGTCCACCAGCAGGACAATATTGGGAGATGCAGATTGGACAGACCACAATGGGCCTGAGACACTAGAAGGCTCCTGAAGCAGACAAAGTGATGAGAACGACAGAGGGTCTTAGCCTCAGTGAAATTTCAATGCACAGCCAGATAGACATAATCTGGTGAAATGTATACAAACATTAGCTTGGATGTATGAGGTGAAGGGCAGGGCATAACTGAAGAGGCCTATGCTAATTTCATGTCTAATGCAAGGAAGCATAACAGAGAAAAGCCCACTGAGTTTCTCCTGAGGAACTTTGCAGAGGCTGATGCGCTTGGAGTCAAGACCTAGGTTCAAATTCTGCCTCGGAAACTTATAAGCAGTGTGACTCTGGGCAAGTAATTTAACCTCTGTGAGCCTCAGTTTCTTTATCTGTAAAATAGCACTTATATCATAGAGTTGTTATGAGAACCAAATAAAGTAACATAAAGAGCTTTATAAAGCTTAAAGTGATATATAAATGCTTGTTATCATCATTAATTATGGTTACAGTAGGTAAAAATGTAGAAATTAAGCCAGGGATGGATAAATGACCATCATGCAGTCAATGTAGTGGCAGAAACCATTGTCAACAAGGCCTGAAGTGAGACAGATATTGCTGAACTTAAGGAGCTAATGTGTTAGGATGGTCTAAGCCTCACTCAATCCTCTTCTCAGTTACAGGCCACAGAAGCAAAACGAGAGACATCATTGCCAGCAAAGAACCATAGATGCAGGCCCAGAGAGAACCAGGTGAGAGAGGTAACAGCACACAAACCTATGCTCCTTGAAGAGACAGAAGACTGCCCAAAGGCCTGGCATAAGAATGCCTCCATGAGGTAATCACCAGAGTAACCAACTCAAAATCTGTCATCATTGTGGCCCCGAGAGCCATAATACACATTAGTACCAGAAATGCAAAGTTAGTTGCATGAAAGTTAATGTCTCTTCTAGATTCGGGGGAGCAGGACCAGAGAAAGAGGTCACCTTGGGTCCCAGGGAGAGTCACAATGACCTCACTGTAAACTCCTAATGGGTCTATTCCACCTAGGCTCAGAAATAACAGTAAATATTGTGAATGTAGACTACTAGACTTGGAGTTAAGAAGACCTAGGTTCAAATACTGCCTCAGAAACTTAGAAGCAGTGTGACCCTGGGCAAGTAATTTAACCTCTGTGAGTCTCAATTGAGAGTGCAGACTGCAATTCTGATGTGGACAGTAAATCTCAAGTCATCATCATTTTCCAATCTTTTTATGACATATTTAAAAAATTCCTTTTGAAGCCTATGATAGGACTTGGTGGTTTTAGCAATGAAGACCATCTATACCTAGAATACAAGGTGATGAATTCAGTTTGGGCCATGTTGAGTTTAAGGTGTCTACAGGACATCCAGTTTGGGATGTCCAATAGGCAGTTGGAGATAAGAGACTGGAGGTCAGGAGAGAAGTTAGGACTGAACACGTAGATCTGAGAGTCATCTGCAGAGAGATGATAAATCCATGGAAGAGGATGGGGATCACCCAATGAACTAGTATAGAAGAAGAAGAGAAAAGGGACCAGGACAGAGCCTTGGGGAGACATTTACATTTAATGGGAGCAACCTGGATGAAGATCCAGCAAAGAAGACCCAAGGTGAGTTTGAAATCCCCTAAGACTGTGGTTGGTACCAACAGGAAAATATATATTGTGGCCCTAGTACATCCAGGGATGAGGAACCTGAAGCCTTCACAGAACAAATCCCCTTAATAAAAGGATTTGTTCTGTAAAACTTGGACTCAGTTAAAAGGCCACACTTGAGGACCAAGAAGGCCACATATGGCCTCAAAGCCACAAGTTCCCCACCCCTGATAGGCCCTCCAACATTCACTGGAATGTCTATACTGATTACAACTAATCTTTTCAAAATCCTAGCAGAATACTGCAAGGGACAAGCTGCAATTCAATACTTAGGATAGATTCAAAACATACCATCTGTTCAACCTCTGATCTTAATCCTAACATTTTACTTTGGGGACTACTCAGTACTAAAATAGTGAAAGGATAAGTTGAGGCTAAAACTCAACAAAAAAAGAAATACTCTCACTGCATGAGTGGGATGTGAAACGTCCTCAAGGTTTAACTCACGGAATCCAGCTCATCACTTCTCAACCATTCGGAAAGGGATCTTAGAGGATTCCTTTATGGTATAATGGTATAATGGAAGACCTAAGAAACCATCTGAAGGAAACACTATATAAATGCTGGTTATCATTATTTTGACCATTTGAAGATAAGCTTCAAGGCATGTTATGGACACCAGACACTTTCCAATAGCTGATGGAGAAAGGAGTGGACAAAATCAACTATCGAAACGTATTAGTGTTCTGTGATTGTCTTTTGGTAAGAATGATCAAAGCATTGAATCAGCTGGAAGAAGCTGGCCTGAAGCTATCAATTGACAAGTGCCAATTTTGCAGCTTCTCTGAAATATGTGGGCCGAAATGTGCAGCAATGTAACATGGATGCCTTGGCCCTACTGTCTCAGGGTCAGGTCTGCTACAAATCTCTCTCAGACTTCTCGGGTGTGTAGATGTCTCTTTTATCTACCATGGGCTCAACCTCCCTACCAGCTGTATTTGTCCATTTTTTAGGGGGCAAATGACTCATCTTCTAGTTCCATTTAACTACTTGACATCAACTGTCTTTTACAAAGGGATGTTTACTTCATGTGTAGCAAGAACAAATATAGAAACATCTCAACTGACACCCAAGAGTTGGTAAGAAACAGATTTTACTGGCCCAAGATGGATATAGATGTCACCAAAAAGTGTGAAACTTGTGCCAGATGTGTACAAAGAAAAGCATTAGCTTTGTTCACATTGTCCAGAAAAGAGTCTTGGATGGCATTGTTCTGTTTCCATAGCAACTTTAAACAATTGCCAGGGCCCTGGATAACTTGCAGATGAAGAAGGAGGATATCCTCAAATTCCTTGCTGCAGGAACCCATGTGGGTGTCATCAACCTGGACTTACAAATGGAACAATATATCTACATGTACTTCATGCCACTATTGCCACTGAAAATCCAGCTGCTGTTACTGTCATCTTATCCACCAATGCTGACAACCATGCTGTCCTGAAATTTCCTGCTGCCATAGGTCCAATACCTCCTGCTAGATGTTTCAGATCTGGTATCTCCACTAACCAGATCCAGGCAGCTTTCTGGGAGTCTCACTTCTTGGGAGCTCCTGATCCTGGTATGGATTATGAGTCTTTGAAAGAAGCTTCTTGGGTTAACCACTCAACCACTGCACCGGGTAACACAGGTTATCCACTTTAATATGTGGACACTGCCATTCCCTACAACAAGAAAGCTCATTTAGTGGGCTGAGGTGGTAGATGCTAGCCCACGAAGTCCTGTGTATGTGGAAGTCATGCCTGATCTTTACTTCTATAGGGAGCCTTCGAGAGGAGATAGAGAGCAAATGAAAAGGGCAATGAACAACTGTAGCCAGAATGGACTTTGTTTTCTTTGAATGACTCAGCTCGCCTCTTTGAGCTTCCCTGGACGCTGGGGCTTGCTCTTCCGGGGCAGGACCAGAGCTTCCTGTGTGATGAGTCGTGGCGCTGGCTGAGGGGAGGTGTGTTAACGTGGTCTACGCTGGGGGAGGGGCCAAGTCAAGAACCAATCGGCCCTGGTCGTTCAGGCGGCGCTTGATGATGTCAAAAACTCTATAAGAGGGGAGAGGACAGCTTGAATATCCTCCTTTCCTTTTCCAGTTGGAGCCAGAGACGCCTACAGCCGAAGCTGAGCTGCCGGTAGCAGAGCTGACTGGAGGCTAGTGGGTAATCTTCTTACCGTAGAGGGGAAGCATGTATACGATTTTGCCTTATACCATCTCGCTTCTCTGTGGCCTCCTGGTTACCCTTGTGAGGCGGACTTATTGGGCCTGGAAGCTTTTGATGAAAATATCAAAATGGGGACGCTGGTTTGTGGGATTGTTACTGTGGAGTGTAAATACATGCTTTAGTTCTCCTGCCTTCTGCCTAGAGAATTCCTTACATCCTGCGGTTCCGGACCTTTTAGGCACATATGAGATTCTCTTTGAAATCATAAATTCTGCCTTCCTAATATAACAACATGAAGAAGGAGGTTTAGAGCACACATACTTCAGCTCCAGAATTTACTGCTCTGGAGCCTGAGGCTGCAGACTGGTCAAAAGGAATAGAGGTGCCATCTGTACCCATTCAGGAGTTCCCTACTGAAGATCAGCGCTCTTAGCCTACTACTGAAAACTGATCCACAGCTCCCACTGCCCAGGAGCTACCACAGAGTGGTCTTCAGTTTTTACCCCAGATTCTCTTACTAGTGCTGAAAAATGCTGAAGGAAAATAAACACCAATTTCTCACATTAAAAGAGGAAACGTTTTACCCATTCATACTATATATTTAGAGGATATAAATACTATTATGTCTTTGGAATTTGTATGTATCAACCTTCTATTTCTGGAAAGAGATAGTGGTGACTGACCATTCTACCAGGTATACAAGCATACCCAACCAGGAACCAGAAAGCAGCTATTTTGGCCAAAGTACTGGGGGGAAAGTATCGTTCTGCATCTGCATATAAGATTCCCTGCCAGGATCCACTCCAAGCAAGGTAGAAACCTTGAGAGTAAGCCATTCAAGGAAATGTTGCTTTGGCAGGTATCAAAAAAGTCATAAAACCCATCTGGACCCATCTGGACCCATCTGTGTTAACAAGATAGTTAAGAATTATGGCCTCTGAGTCCTCTTCATTCATTAACTGTTGGGAGAAGTGTAAGTTCTTGCTGCCCATTATTATGCATCTTTGAAAATGATATTTTCTTATAAAATATCCTAGAATTCCAACCTCCCCTTCCTCCGACTTTCTAAATTTTTAGCACAATTTTACTGTATTTTTCTATTGCTTGAATCTCCAATGACTCCTTATGTAGTGAAGGCTGTCCTCTCAAATGTATCATGGGGGGTGTTGTGTGGCCCAAAGAGAGATAGAATAGCAATCTCTAGCATCTTCTCCCCTCACCCATCTCCAAGAGAAACTTTTATTTCCTGCCAGAAGGGGAAGCAAGAGATTGGAGCCATAAGATTGGCAATTCTCCTCTCCTCAGAGAAAGGGGTTACCAGGCTAGAATTGTATCTATCTGCTTCCTTAAATGTTATTAGTCTATGGGATGGGATTTTTCAGGTTCAAGCTAACTTCTGATTACTTTTTCATCAATGAGGAAGTAGAATCCCAAGCTTTATATCCCAGGTTTGACTCCCTTCCCACCAAATACCAATTTCACAATGAAAACACACAGTACATAGCCAAGAAACCTATTTATCCAAGTCCAAAGCAAAACAGAAATCAGACAAATATGCATATGAGAACATGTACCAGTCAATACAAAGTGAGGGAACCCTCTTATTGGGAGCAAAGTAACTCAGTTCAGCTGAGACAGAGAATTTTCTAGATCTCCCCCAAGGGGAAACTCCCCAAAGTCTCTAGTGTAGCAATATGGGGATAGGGACATGATGAAGACTGCCAGCTCCTCTCATGTCAGCTTCTTCCCACAGTCTTTTCCTTCAGCAACATGAAGTAGGGTTGGCATCATCCATCTGCTCTCTCAAAGCTGAAAGCCAGAAGTGCCCTAAGTGACTGAAGAACCTGAACAAAACTGAAGAGTTCTCCATTTTTCTACTCTTGCCAACTCTGTCCCACCCCCCACACAAGCCACTTATATTCACCAATGAGAAGAGCCCATATTAATGGACTTTGGGATTGGGGTTACACACGGGAAAAGATTTTGGAAGCTACAGACATCTAAGGGGAAGCTAACTACTCAACATACACCTGGCTTACAGCTTGCCTCTCCAGAGACTTCAGAGAGACAATTTCCCCTTGAGTAAGGTAGGAGCCTCTCTTGGTTGAGCTGAGATCTTATGTCACTCCTATTTAAAGAAATCATTCACTCATGTATATTTTCTGATATACATAGTCTAATCTGATCATTTCTCTGTATAATGTCCATAGTTAATCTGTTAACAAGAACTATAGATTTTACCTTCAGAATTTTACCTCCTCTGATTTTTATTTCCTAGGATAAATGGGTTTACTAGCTATTTGCTATTTTATGATGGCCTTTTGTATTTTCTTAGGAAGGGATCAAGCCAGCGAGTGTAGGTTTAGGCTACTTTCCCCCTTAAGAGAGACCAGAATGGTTTGTTTTGAACTTCTAAAACTGTACCCCAAGACTAGCAATATTTGGGGGAGACAGAGAGATATAAATCTAGCACAATACATCTCTTGAAGATAGGCTGGGATGAAGCAAGCTTCCAGCCATGGTCTTTTTCCTGCTTTCCATCAGAGAAGAAATCTCCATTGGAGAAGGGTGGGTCAGATTTCAGAGATAGCTATCCATGCAACTCCTGAATTGTGTCTATATATTTAGACAACCCATATGGAATAAAAATCTTACATGTGCACTTATATACCCTACACTTGGAAGAATCAAATGAGCAGACAACCCAACAGGCAATAGAAAGATACAGAGTGGGTGGAAGAAATCTAACATCATATTACCAAGTTCTGGAAAAGCAACAGTCAATATTCAAATGGACCCTGATTCAGGAGTTCCCTCCAACAAGGAAGATCTTGTATGACTCTTGTCTGTGTTTCCCTAAAAGATTGCTACCCAGCATGCTTTCCCCGACACTGTAAAGATATCAGTGGAGCACTCTGACTTTCCATCCATTGTCCCTTGCTCTTGCCTTATGACCAGTCCATCTTCTCTTCTAATGGTATAATTCCTTGATAACATCTCTTATTCCTTTGCTTTTTTCAGAGATCCCTATTCTATTCAGGATGTATGAAAAGACAAAGATGAAAAGATAGAGAGGGACTGCAGCCATCACCAACTGGTGAAATACCCGCATTGATGAAATCACTGCTGGATCTAACTAAATAAATTTCTATTCACTGAATTACTACAAAGCAAAACAATACAGTAGAAAGAGTCAACAGATAGGGACTCTAGTCCTGACTCTGTCCCTCATTAACTGTCAATCTTACACAAATCATTTTCCCTTGCTGGGCCTTAGTTTTCTCATTCAGAGAATGAGGGGGTTCAGACAAGATGAGATATCTCTAAGGTTCTTTCTCAGCTGGTAAAATTTTGATTCTAGGATAACTTTGCAAACTGAAAATTTCGTACTGTGATAATCTCCCAGTATACTCATATTTTTTGAGAATACAGGATAATTCCATTGAATGTATTTTATTAGAGGCCTATGGAGTAGTTTTCAAAGATTAAACTGGCACTCCTGTCAGCAATTTATCATATACATACATATATATATATATATATGTGTGTGTGTGTGTGTGTGTGTGTGTGTGTGTGATATGTGTGTAGAGGAGATTTGATCAATTCTGACAGATAAAAGCTGCCTGCTCGGCACACTTGATCTCAGTGTGCACAGGAAAATGGCCACCATTGAAATGAGTATTGTGTGTATGTGTGTGCCTTTCATTGGAAGACTTTAATTTCAAAGTGTGTAAAGAAGTATGCGATTCAAATAACACATTTCCAACAACCTAAACCCTCCAGCATACAACTAGTAAACCCAGTAATTCAATTACAATTAAATTCCACTGTAGCATTTTAAAGCACCTACTATGTGCTAGATGCTGGAAACAGGAATGCCTGTATTCTTATTTGTCTACAATGAGTCTCATCTCTGTGGGAGCCAGATGAATACCAACTGAAAACTTCCACAGGGAAAACTGAGTTGCTAAGACATTGGAACCAATATTGCTTGAGAACATGCTTGAGGTAGGAGGACCAGGGGTAGAGTGAGATTCTGGATGTGAGCAAGTAATTTGCCCCCTCCCCTTTGCCTTTTTCTCCTAGTTTCTGGCCAGAGGGACTGGTAACCCTTCTATTCTATGAGACCAGGAATAAAGAAGAGACATGCCATACAACTACCACCAGCTCTTACTGCTGCCACACTGAACACTGAACAATCCAAGCTGAAGGTAGGACAGATTCTGGAGAGCTATGCTAAGACCAAGGTGTCGTGACACTGAGGCAGACCAGTGAGCAGGGGCAGGGACGAATCTGACAATCTGGGACCAGACTAACAGATGCCAGGAATCTCAGCAGCTGGTGAGATCAGGCAGAGAGACCAATCCTGATCCCTTGTCATTTCTCCATTTTGGTTGTTTGCAGAGTTGATCTGAGCAGGTTCCAAACACCCATTCTTGTCCCTTAATCTTTTCTGTAGTCTGCCAATATGGGAGTTTCTTTCCGATTTGTCTCTTTTACATTTTGATAAAGGATACGGCCACTGAAGAACCAATTGGCTAAGTCTAGTAAATGAATTTGGTCAACAAAGGTCAGGAGATGTAAAGGATGAGGCATCTAGAGCAATAAATGGTCTTATTTTTTATATTTGGAACTGTCATTCACTTCCATTCCTCTTAGTGCCATTAAATCTTGGGCCAGTACCTTCTCTACTTAGAATGTCCAACCAAGCTCTGGGCAGTGGGACAGGGAGGTAGGCTGAGAGTTTGTGGGCCGATCACCCTGTAGGTGGCGCTGCAGTCTTTAGGGAAGCCCATGCCAGTGCCCTCTTGACAAAACCACTTTGCTGGTGGCTTGAGTACCATACGATGGATAAATTATATATTATACTCAACTGCTCATTATTTAATCAATTAATTGACAAGCCTGCTTTTCTGTAGGCATGGGAAAAGCAGAATGTGAGGCAATATCAGTTGTGAATGTTCTTCCAGTATATTTCAAGTCACAAAAACAAAAATAAAGACTGTCACAAAGACAAAAATAAAACTGTCCCTGCCTTCAAGGAGCTCACATTTGACTGGGGAAATACAACATGTACACAGATATATAAATACAAATGAAAACCATCAGAACCCTAATCAACTAGTCATGACTTCAGTGAACTATTCATGAAGCATGCCTCTCTCCCTCTCAGCAGAAAAGCCAGTGAATAAAGAACAAAGCATACATTGCCAGGCAGGACCAACATGTTCATTTATTTTACTTAGCTGTACTTTGTTGTAAGGGATAGTTCTACTGGTACAAGTAGAGGGAGGACACTGGAAAGTGATAGTAATGGAAAAAAAGAGAATATCCATAAAATATTTAATTGCTAAATAAATAATAATAATTTCAAGAAAGAAAGAGGATAACTCAGAAGACCAGTAAAGGACTCCTGTAAGAAGTGGCACCTGGGTTGTATTTGAAGGAAGCTAGGGATTCTACAAGGCGTAAATGAAGATGGGGAGTATTCTAGACACGGGAGACTATCTGGGCAAAGGTAGGAATGAGTGGAAGTACATTTTAAATGCCAGGATGAGGATTTTATATTTTATCCTAAAAAATAACAGGGAATTGCTAAAGACTTTTGAATAAAAGGGTAACATAGTCAGCTCTGTATTTTGTAATATCAACTTGGAAACCGAGGGGAAAATGGATTAAAGGGAGCGCTAAGAAGCAGAGACCAATAAGAAGGTTATTGCAATAATTCAGACATGAGGTGGTGAGGGCCTGAACTGTAGAAGAGTCTGTGAATAGAGAGAAGAGCATGGAGGCTAGAAATGCTTTGGAGGTGGGATCAACAAGAATGGAAGAATTGAAAGCGAGAAAACAGTTAAGGATGGCCCTAAAGTTGTATGGTAAGATTGCCCTAAGGTTGGGCCAACTAGGTGGTGCTGAAGATGATAGAATGCCAGGCCTGGAGTCAGGAAGACCTAGGTTCAAATCCTGCCTCAGACACTTACTAACTGTGTGATTCTGGGCAAGCCACTTCATCCTGTTTGCCTCCGTTTCCTCATCTGTAAAATGAGCTGTAGAAGGAAATGACAAGCCACTCCAGTATCTTTGCCAAGAAAACCCCATATGAGATCATGGAGTGTCAAACAAAACTGAAACAGCTGAACAACAACAACAAAAAGGTTGTAAACTTAGGTGATTGGAGGTATGATGGTGCTCTCAACAGAAACAGTGAAATTTGGAGGAGGAGAAACAAATTGTATTCCATTCTGGATGTTAAGTTTGAGGTACCTATAGGACACTAAGGTAGAGATATCCATCAGGTAGTTGATAATAATGTTCATAGCCAATATGTTGACAAAAAATGTCAATTTTACCTTCCTAATATCTCTCATATATGTCCCTCTTCTCTTCTCTATCACTGCCACCACCCTGACAGGCCCTCTTCACTTCACACCTTGTTAGGTCTCCTAGTTAGGTTCCCTGCCTCAAGTCTAGCCCTATTCCAGTCCATCCTCCACTCAGCTACCAAACTAATCTTCCTAAAGCACAGGTTGCTGCTCAATGAACTCCAGTGGCTCCCTATCACCTCAAATATAAAATCCTCTGTTTGGCTTTTTAAATCCTTCATAATCAGGCTCCTGCCCTACTTTTCCAGTCTTCTTATATCTTACACCCACCCTCCAACCCCACATATATACCCTGCAGTTCAATGACACTGGCATCCTTGTAGTTCTTCACACAAGACACTCTATCTCCCAACTTGAGATGTTTTCACAGATTTTCCCATGCCTGGAATTCTCTCCTTCATCTCTGCTTCCTGGCTTCTCTGGTATCCTTCAAGTTCCAGATAAAATCCAACCTTCTACAGGAAACCTTTCCCAATCCCTCTTAATTCTAGTGCCTTTCTTCTGTTGACTATTTCCAATTTATCCTGTACAAAACTTGTTTGTATATAGCTGTTTGCTGTTGTCTCCTCCATTAGATTGTGTGCACTTAGAGAGCAGGGTCTATCTTTTGTCTTTATATACCCAGGGATTAGCACAGTGCCTGGCACATAGTAGGTGTTTAATAAATGTTAATTGACTGACAGACTGAAGATATTTGCACAGACGTGATAATAAACCTATGGGAACTGATGAGATCACCAAAGGGATGAGACAAGAGATAGTAAAAGAAAATAGAAAAAAAATGTAAAGCATATACTATAAAAAACTGACATGGAAAACAGATCAAAGAGAAATAATCTAAGAATCATCAGTCTACCTGAAAGTCATGACAATAATAAAGCCTGATTACTATATTTTAAGAAATCATAAACATAAGTAAAACAAATTACAGTGTCAGTGGGTGCAAAGTGAAGGAGGAATTAGAAGGAAAGAGAGTAAAAGTAAATGATAAAATGCAACATGAGGGAAAGACACGAAGTATGAATGAGTACAAACAGATCACTTCAATCATAGATTGCTAGCAT
Source organism: Trichosurus vulpecula (assembly GCF_011100635.1). Lineage (NCBI taxonomy): Eukaryota > Metazoa > Chordata > Mammalia > Diprotodontia > Phalangeridae > Trichosurus > Trichosurus vulpecula. Next base: position 6,767,213 of record NW_023494377.1, read on the forward strand.
CAAGCACAATTTTCCATCAAGATCTTCTGCTTTGCAAAGAGTGGGGTAAAATGCAAGGAGAAGAAAAAGAACAAGAGGATAAACTAGAGGGAAACACACAATTAACAGTCATAACCATAAATGTTAATGAGATGAACTTACCCACGAAATCACAGAATGGATAAGCAAGCAAATTCAACAACACGTTAACAAGAAACATACACAAAACAGCAAGATTCACAGAGTTTAATGAGCACAAAATTTGTTGTGCTTTCAGGTGACTCAAAAAAGCAGAGGGGCAATCATGACCTCATACAAGAGAACAGTAAAACCAGAAAATGCAAAAAAGACAAATAGGGACACAATGCTTAAAAGATAGCACAGATGGGGGGGGGCGGAGCCAAGATGGCGGCTGGAAAGCAGGGACTAGCGTGACCTCCCTGCCGAGTCCCTCCAAAAACCTATAAAAAATGGCTCTGAACCAATTCTAGAACGGCAGAACCCACAAAACAGCAGGGGGAAGCAGGGCTCCAGCCCAGGACAGCCTCGATGGTCTCTGGGTGAGGTCTATCCCACACAGAGCTGGGAGCAGAGGGGAGCCGAGCCCAGCCAAGCCCAGCTGCGCGGACCAACCAGACCAGAAGCTGGGCGGAAAGTGCCCTAGCGCCCTGAATCAGTGAGCTGTGGCACTTACCAGACTTTTCAACCCACAAACACCAAAGACAGCAGGGAAGGTTAGTGGGAAAAGCTGCGGGAGTGGAAGGAATTCTCGGTTCGGCTTCCAACCCCGGGGGCAGCAGAGGTGGGGCAGCTACAGCTGCAGTTGCTTCCGGCCCCAGGCCCACCTGGTGGGAGGAATTAAGTGGCGGATCAGAGCAGGAGTGCACAGCCTGCTGAAGATCTAAGCCCAGTCCAGGTTGGGGGTTCTTGGGGAAGGAGCGGTGCTGGTGTGGCAGAGCTGGCACATCCCCCCCAAACGTGGAACATAGAACTCTTTAGTCTACAAGCAGTCATACCCCGCTGAAAAACTCAAGGGTCAAGTTAGTTGGCTGGGAATATGGCCTGGCAGCGAAAACGCACCCAGATTCAGTCTCAGACTTTGGATTCTTTCTTTGGTGACAAAGAAGACCAAAACATACAGCCTAAAGAAGTCAACAAAGTGCAAGAGCCTACAACAAAAGCCTCCAAGAAAAACATGAACTGGTCTCAGGCCATGGAAGAGCTCAAAAAGGATTTGGAAAAGCAAGTTAGAGAAGTAGAGGAAAAATTGGGAAGAGAAATGAAAAGGATGCGAGAAAACCATGAAAAACAAGTCAATGACTTGCTAAAGGAGACCCAAAAAAATACTGAAAAATACACTGAAGAAAACAACACCTTAAAAAATAGACTAACTCAAATGGCAAAAGAGCTCCAAAAAGCCAATGAGGAGAAGAATGCCTTGAAAGGCAGAATTAGCCAAATGGAAAAGGAGGTCCAAAAGACCACTGAAGAAAAGAGTACTTTAAAAATTAGACTGGAGCAAGTGGAAGCTAGTGACTTTATGAGAAATCAAGACATTATAAAACAGAACCAAAGGAATGAAAAAAGGAAGACAATGTCAAATATCTCATTGGAAAAACCACTGACCTGGAAAATAGATCCAGGAGAGATAATTTTAAAATTATTGGACTACCTGAAAGCCATGATCAAAAAAAGAGCCTAGATATCATCTTTCAAGAAATTATCAAGGAGAACTGCCCTGATATTCTAGAGCCACAGGGCAAAATAGAAATTGAAAGAATCCATCGATCGCCTCCTCAAATAGATCCCAAAAAGAAATCTCCTAGGAATATTGTCACCAAATTCCAGAGCTCCCAGATCAAGGAGAAAATACTGCAAGCAGCCAGAAAGAAAAAATTTGAGTATTGTGGAAACCCAATCAGAATAACCCAAGATCTGGCAGCTTCTACATTAAGAGATCGAAGGGCTTGGAATACGATATTCCGGAGGTCAATGGAGCTAGGATTAAAACCTAGAATCACCTACCCAGCAAAACTGAGTATCATGCTCCAAGGCAAAACATGGATTTTTAATGAAATAGAGGACTTTCAAGCTTTCTCGGTGAAAAGATCAGAACTGAATAGAAAATTTGACTTTCAAACACAAGAATCAAGAGAAGCATGAAAAGGTAATCAAGAAAAAGAAATTGCAAGGGACTTACTAAAGTTGAACTGTTTTGTTTACATTCCTACATGGAAAGATGATGTGTATGATTCATGAGACCTCAGTATTAGGGTAGCTGAAGGGAATGTGCATGTATGTATATATGTTTATGTATATATATATTATATATAAGTGAATGTGTATGTATGTATATATCTATGTGTGTGTATATATATGATATATATATATATATATATATATATATATATATAGAGAGAGAGAGAGAGAGAGAGAGAGAGAGAGAGAGAGAGAGAGGGAGAGGACACAGGGTGAGTTGAAGATGAGGGGAAGATATCTAAAAGAAATAAAATCAAATTAAGGGATGAGAGAGGAACATATTGAGAGAGGGAGATAGGGAGAGACAGAATGGGGTGGATTATCTCGAATAAAGGTGGCAAGAGGAAGCAGTTCTGTGGGAGGAGGGGAGAGGGCAGGTGAGGAGGGAATGAGTGAATCTTGCTCTCATCAGATTGGGCCTGAGGAGAGAATACCATACATACCCAATTGGGTATCTTACCCCACAGGACAGAAGAGGGAAGAAGATTAAAAAAGGGGGGGATGATGGAGGAGAGGGCAGATGGGGGTGGAGGTAATCAAAAACAAACACTTTCAAAAGGGGACAGGGTCAAGGGAGAAAATTCAATAAAGGGGGATGGGTTGGGAAGGAGCAAAATATAGTTAGTCTTTCACAACATGAGTATTGTAGAAGGGTTATACATAATGATACACATGTGGCCTATGTTGAATTGCTTGACTTCTTGGGGAGGGTGGGTGGGGAGGGAGGAGGGGGGAGAATTTGGAACTCAAAGTTTTTAAAAACAGACGTTCAAAAACAAAAAAAAAAGTTTTTTGCATGCAACTAGAAAATAAGATACACAGGCAATGGGGAGTAGAAATTTAGCTTGCCCTACAAGAGGGGAAGGGAAAATGGGATGGGAGGGGAGTGGGGTGACAGAAGGGAGGGCTTACTGGGGAATAGGGCAATCAGAATATATGCCATCTTGGAGTGGGGGGGAGGGTAGAAATGGGGAGAAAATTTGTAATTCAAACTCTTGTGAAAACCAATGCTGAAAACTAAATATGTTAAATAAATTAAATTAAATATTTTTAAAAAATAAATAAAAAAGATAGCACAGATAATAAAACAATATCAACACTTAATATTATATGCCCTAAATAACATATCTTCTAAGTATTAAAAGAAAAAGTTGATTGATTTACTGGAAGAAATAGACAATAAAATTATAATAGGGAGAGAACTCAATGTATTCTTTTTAGAACTAGACAAATCTAAAATGAAAGGGAAGGGGAAGAGGAAGAGGAAGGGGAGGGGAGGGGAAGGGGAAGGAAAGAGGAAGGGAAAGGGGGAAGGGAAAGGGGGAAAGGAAAAGGGGAAGGGAAAGGGGGAAGGGGAAGGGAAGGGAAATTAAGGACCTGAATTTTGGAAGAGTTAGATGTGATAGATCTCTGGCAATTACTAAATGGGAATGGAAATGTTTCTCAGCTTTGCATGGCACCTTTACAAAAACTGGCTGTATATTAAGGCATAAAACCTCACAAAGAAATGCAGAAAAAAGGAAAAATATTAATATATTTTTTGCTGACCACAACATAATAAAAATTCTATCCAATAAAAGGCCTTCAATATAGGATTAAAAATTAATTGGAGACTATATAACATGATTCTGAAGAATTAAAAAAAACAAATCATAGAAAAAATAGAAAACTTTATCAAACAAAGTAACAACGATGAGACAACATAATAAAACTTTTGAGATGCAGTTAATGCAGTCCTTAGGGGAAATTTTATATTTCTAAATGTGTTCATCAACCAAAGAGGGAAAGAACAGATCAATGAATAAAAACCACATACATCAAGAGATGCTGAAAAAGCCTTTGACAAAATTCAATACCCAGTCCTATTAAAAACACTAAAAAGCATAGGACTAAACGAATCCTTCATTATTATGGTAAATAGCAGCTATCTAAAACTAAGAGCCAATATTATATATAATGGAAAAAGGCTAGAGGCCTTTCCAATAAAAGGGGGGGGACAACAAGAGTGTCCATTATCACCATTATTATTTGCCATAGCTCTAGACATGGTAGCTATAGCAATAAGACAAGAAAAAGAAATTGAAGGAATAAAGATGGGCAAAGTGCTTAAAATCTAAAGCTATCACTTTTTGTAGGGGATATGGTGGTCTATTTAGAGAACCCTGAAGAATCAATTAAAATTTATTTGAAATAAAACTTTGGCAAAATTGCAAAACTCCACATAATTTACCAGTATTTCTGTATATTCCCAATAGAACCCAGCAGGAAGAGACAGGAAAAGAAATTCCATTCAAAATAATTACAGAATGTATACAATATTTAGGTGTCTACCTGGAAAACACAGAAACTATATGAATACAACTATAGAACACTATGAAAATAGAGACAGACCTAAATATTTAGAGAAATATGAAATGTTTGTGGTTAGGCCATGTGAACATCATAAAAATGATAATACTACCTAAATTAATGTATTTGTTCAGTTCCAACTACCAAAGAATTACTTTATAGGGCTAGAAAAAACAGTAGCCAAATTCATCTTAAGGTACAAATGGTGGAGAATCTCAGAGGAAATAATGAAAAAGTGGAAAGGAAGGGAGCTCAACGGTACCAGACTTGACACTCTACTTACTAAGCATTAATTGTCAAAACCATCTGATAACGACTAAAATATAAAGAGGCTGACCAGTGGAACAGATTAGGTACACAATACATAAACATAAGACCAGGATGCCATAGTGTTCCATGTTTCTACCCCAGCTCAATTCTGAGCATTTTCCCTGGCTGGTCCCCGTGCCTGGAATGCTCTCCCTACTCATCTCTGCCTCCTGGCTTCCCTGGCTTCCTTTCAAGCCTTAGCTAAGTTCCCACCTTCGGTAAAAAGCCTTTCTAAATCCTGCTTAATCTTAATGCTTTCCCTTTGAGATTATGTCCAATTTATCCTGTATATAACTTGTTTGTACATAACCATTTTCATGTTGTCTCCCCCAACAGACTGAGAATCCAGACTGGGATTTGGGGTTTGGAAGGGTTTTTTGGTATTTCTTTGTATCCACAGAGTTTAGCACAGTACCTAACACATAGTAGGCTCCTAATAAATGCTAGTTTACTGACTGACACAAAACTCCACTATTTGACAAAAACTTCTAAGAAAAGTGGAGAACAATCTGACATTAGGTTTAGGCCAACACTTCATATACCAAGATAAGATCCCAACGGACATATGACTTAGATATAAAAGGTCATATCGTAAACACATTAGAGGAGCAAAAAAGGAAATACATCTCACAACTATAGACAGGAGAAGAGTTAATGATCAAATAAGCATTAGAATAGAATACAGAAGATAAGATGGATGATTTTGATATGTGAAATTAAAATGTTTTATATAAACAAAACCAATGCAGTTAAAATTAAAGGGGAGATGGTTAACCAGGAAAAAATTGCAGAAAATTTCTCTGACAAATCGCTAATATCCAAGATACTTAAGGAACAGTTCAAATACATAAGAACAAGAACCATTCTCCAATAGAGGCAGCTAGGTGGTACAGTAGATAGGGCATTGGAACTAGAGTTAGGAAGAACAAAGTTCAAACCCAAACACTTACTAGCTATAATCCTGAGCAAGTCACTTAACCTGTCTTAGTTTCCTCATCTGTAAAATGGGGACGATAATAGTACCAAACTCCCATGGTTTTGTGAGGATCAAATGAGATAATATTCGTAAAATGCTTTGCAAACCTTAAGATGACATATAAATGCTAGTTATTATAGATAAACAGCCAAAGGAATATGAAAAGATCGTACATATTGCTTTGGAAGAAACACAAGCTATCAAGAACTACATGAAAAATGCCCCAAATTATGAATAATTAGAGAAATACAAACACTCTAAGGTTCTGTCTCACACTCATCAGATTGGCAAATATGACCAGGAAAGAAAATGACACCAATTAGAGGAAGCATGATCAAACAGGTAAGAAAACTGCTAAAGTGCAGTTAGCGGAGTTGTGAACTGGCTTTGCCATCATGGAAAGCAGTTGAAAGAAATGACTCCCAAGTCCCTAAGGCAGTAACTCTTTGACCCAAGAAAACCACAGCTAAGCCTATATTTGATCATTTCTACATTTCTGTTTTCCTTTGGTATCCTCTTTCCCCTCTTCCCAGAACCTTGGCATCCACCCCAGCTCCCTGAGCTCTCATGGGTGAACTTTTGATTTACTTTGCTGGGTCCCAGGCCTTACCAGACATATCTTCACCATATATAACACTTCTCATGTCTCCCCCACCTCCAAACCAAAACAGCCTTTTATGTGTTGTCTTCTCCCAACAGAACGTAATGTCCTTAAGGGCAAGGACTGTGTAGCTTGCTTGTATCTGTATCCCCACTGCTTAGCACAGGGCCTGGCTCATAGCTAGTGCTTAATAAATTTTCTTTCTTTCCTTCTTTCTTTCTGTCTATTTATCTACCTCCTGAAGATATAAAAGGAAAATGAAAAGGACCCATGTGTACAAAAATATTTATAGCAGTTCTTTTTAACATAGCAAGAACTGGAAATTACAGGACCATCGATTAGAGAATGGATGGACAAATATTATAGCATTTATTCATAAGAAATTATGAAAGGAATTGTGTCAGAGAAACCCAGAAGACTTATATGAACTGATTCAGAGTGAAGTGAGCAAAACTAAAACAATTTATACACCTTTGTAAAGAAAAACTCTGAAAGACTTATGAACTTTGATTAATGCAATTACCAACAACAATTATAGAGAACTAATGATGAAGCATGCTACCCACCATATGACAGAGGTTATATATTCAAGGTAGAAAAGGAGACATACATTTTTGTAGATAGCAGATGTAGAAATTTACACTGTTTTGCTTAACTGTGCATATTATTAGTTACAAGAGTTTTTCTTTCCTTTTTCCCCTTTTTTGCAATGGAAGGGAGGTGGAAGACAGGGGATAGTGATAGGGTTGCCAAAAAAAAGAAATGAAAGAAAGTCATGGAAATTGTATTTTTAAATACACAGAAGAAAGCAGAAATAAGGTCAGAAGGAATGATAGACAAAGAGGCAGCTTTGAAAGTTACAAGCTGAATTTTTTCCGTGCTTAAAAAGAAAAGCAAGGTAAAAATCACTTGAGTTTCTTCCACTTTGTATGTGGAAATGCTTATTTTATTGGGTGTCGGGCAAGTCTGGAATTTTTAAAGAGCCAATAGCAAAGTCAAGACTTGAAACCAGGTCCTCTGGTTCCAGAACCCAACACTTTCTCCTTTCTCCTGCACCACATTGTTCAGACCAGAGGGGCAAGGAAGAGGTAGCTCCAGAAACAGCATCTTGTCAGTAGCTCCTGTGAACTTTAACTTGGGAACAATAAACAGATTGTTTATTGTTTATCCCCCTGGGGGGATGCCCTAGGTAGGCATCTATCCTACTAAGTCCGTTAAGGTTGATCATCTGTCCTCATTTCAAAAGCTGAACTTTATATACTAAGAAAACAGTCTTTTACAGAAAGTAAGGCTTCCCTTTGGCAATGTACATCCCCCTGAAGTGAGTTTCCCTTAAGACTCAGAGAAGCACCATCCATAGCTTGTGGATCAGGATTTTCAGGTGTATTTAAAGCTGACCTTAAAGGAACAGAAATGCAACCCCTCCCTTCGATAACAATGAATGATAATGATTAGCATGATTTTGAGACAGGTTCATAAGATCAAAGTGTTGGAGCTGGAAGAGAGCTTAGAGCTCATCTAGTCCAACTCTTTCACTTAGCAGAGGAGGAAACAGATCAAGAAAGGTTTAGTGACTTACCCAAAGTCATCCAGGTACTAAGTGGCTGAGATGGGATTTAAACTCAGGTCTTCTGGCTCCAGACCTGTCATATGAAAAGAAATTCAACTTCTAGGAGAAAGGAAAACTGCCTGCCTCCAAATTCCCCACTCCCGGAAAAAAAGAATCCTAGAGTCATTTCACCCAAAACTCTTCATTGGCCCAATATAAGCTACACCCCAGAAAGGTTTCCTTAAAGGGAAAAATAGTATACATATGGACTGGAAAATTATACAAAATGACCATATTAAAAGTTTTTGACATTCCTTCCCATTCAAGGAATGTTGTTCATGTTTCATCATTCCTGTTCATTGTTCTCTAACTAAAAGGTCAAGAACAGGCCAAAGATTAGGGACAAAAATGCTGACTACCTTCAAGCCAGTACAGGAAGTCTTTAAGGATATAAAGAACTGTATTTAGTTAACTTATCATTCAGTTGAGAACTGTCTTATCTATATTTTATTTCTTCTCCATGGCATGCATACCAAAGAGCTCAGCACGCAGCAACTGCTTAATACGTGGCCAGAGAGAAGGGAATCATTCCAGTTAGCCATTTGTCTTCCTTAAATGAAGGTCCCTTCATTTGGGGGTAGGAAGAGGACAGAGGTGGCTATCTGCTCCAGGAGAGTGCTTGGGCCTTTCAACCCACAGAGAAGCACTATGTAGCAGGCACTTGTAAGGAAAGAAGCAATGAATTCCTTGCTGGGTGGCCGCCTTCTACTACTGCAGACAGAGGGAGGAGAGGCAGGAGAGAAGGCAATTGGGGCCCTCTTGTTGAAGCCAACATGGCTGGGGTGTTGTTTGGGGGTTCCAAGAGCTTTCCCTTCTAAGCATCCAGCTGGCACATTCAGGAGGATGTGTGTGATTGCCTAATGGTGTCTCTGGTGACCATGTGGTTCAGCCACCCTGGGGTATGGAAAGAACACCATTAAGGAGTTGGTCTGGGATAACTGAGTCACACTGGCCAGATGTCATACACCTGATCAGGACCCTTTGAGACAATTCCCTCCCTCCAACAAATGCCCACTAGGAGCTAGGAAAGTGAAGCTATGCTATGATATAGTCTGTCACCTTTATCTAGAAATGCCACCAACAATTCAGCTAAAGAGGGAAGGGGTAACAGAAATAGTGCTGAACTTGACATCAGAAAACCCAGCAACAAGTCCTAGCTCTGCCACATGCTAGCCAAATGAGCAAATGACCTAGCCACTGAGCCTCAGTTTTCTTATCTGTAAAATGGAAATAATACTTGCACTACATAGCTAGCTCATAGGGTTATTGTGAGGAAAGCTTTTGATACTTTTTGACTAGGCCCTCTCTCACAGATACTCTCTCCTTCATTGTTCCCTTAACATTACACTCTCCTGGTTTTCCCACCTGTCTGACTACTTGTTCTCAGGTTCCTGTGCCTGGCTCATCATTCATCTCCTACCTCTATGCATGGCTGTACCCCAAGCCTCTCTCCTAGGTGCACCCTCCTCTTTGCCCTCTCTCCCTTAGTGATCTTACCTGTTCTACACAGATGATCCTGAAATCTCTAGAATCATCCCTTACCAGAAAGCCGACACCCTGCTGGACACCTCCACTTGGGCATCCAATAGACATCTCAAATTTAACACATTCATATCAAATTCTACATCTTTCTCCTGTAAACCTTCCCCTCTTCCATTTTGCTTGCTGCCTACAATCCCTCCCCATACCAATCCTTCCACCACAGCTGCTCGTGTGATTTGGTTCAAGTGAAGCCCTGACCATATCCCTCCCCTACTCAATAAACTCCAATAGCTCCCTATCATTTTTATGATCAAATATAAATTCCTCTGTTTGGTTTTTAAAACTCTTCACAGCCCAGCCCCAACCAACCTTTCCCACCCACGAGATACATTACCCCACCTCCTCCACTCTGTGGTCCAGCAGATTGTCCTTTTCTGCTGTTCATCACAGAACACTCTATCTCCTGTTTCTGGGCCTTTGAACAGGCCAGCCCCTGCATCAATCAACAAGCACTTACTAAGCACCTACTATGTGCCAGACATGTAATACACTCCCTCCTCACTTCCAGCTCTTCCAATCTCTGGTTTCCTTCAAGATTCGGGTCGAATGCTGCTTTCTCCCCTAAGTCTTTCCTGATCTGCGCAGCTGATAGTGCCTTCCTTCCCTAACTACCTTATACTCATTTTACATAAATTTTGATGTATTAATTATGTGGTATCCCCTTAGATGATGATGCCATCTCCTTAAGGGCAGGGGCTGTTTCACGGCTGTCTTTGTCTCACCAGAACTAAGCATAGAGACTGCCACATAGCAGACACCTCATAAATGCTTATTGATCGAGTGATGGATTACAGTTTAAGCTAAAAATACAAAAGGGCAACTAGGTGACACAGTGGATAAGGTGCCAGGCCTGGAATCAGGAAGACATGAGTTCAAATCCAGTCTCAGACACTTACTAGCTATGTGACCCTGAACAAGTCATTTCACATTGTTTGCCTAAGTTTCCTCATCTGTAAAATGAGCTGAAGAAGATTGTAAACCACTCCAGCATTTCTGCTAAGAAAACCTCCAAGAGGGGTCACAAAGAGTTGGATGTGAAAAATGACTAAATGACAATGACATTAGTAACTAGAGTTGGATTTTTAAAAGTACTTACTTGGCTATTGGGAGCCTGAAATTGGGTTCTTGTTCTGGCTTCTGTGACTCAATTTTCCCACCTATAAAATGGCAACGCTATCCAATGTAACATAAAGGAATACCCTAGATACAGATGAGCTCTAACCTCTTCAGAAACTGGCCCTCTATAAACTAAAGAGGCAATTATACCTTAACTTCAAATTAAGGTACCAGTTCAACTCTACATGTTTCACAACGCTTTCAACACACATCCAACCATCTAGTTTTAAAAGCACATGCACACTGCCCAAATGGATTAGAAGTGGTAAGCACCAAGAGCAAATGTTGGTACTCCTACAAGAGCGAACTGGACAATAGAAAGAGAGTCTTGAAGCATATATTCTTCCTTAATGTGAACTGTATCTCCTACTAGCCTTAAATAGCACTAGGCATGTGTATAAAATACTCTTAAAGTATATAACAATAGGGTAATTTATCAAGGTTTTCGACTACTTTCACTGACACAAGGAGAATAATTCAGCTGTGCCTTATATCACATGGCCTATGAAAGAGAAAGAAAACCCAAAGCTACCTAAAGATGTCTAAAAATCCATGCTCCCATTCAGGTCCAATAATGAGTTTTTCTGTCACCTTCAGGAAGCTAAAGATTGTTGATGCTACTATGGATGCAAAGCATCCAACTAGACCCAGTGTACCCTGGGAATCAGAAGTCCTAGGCCCAGCCTAGATGCTACCTCATCCATCAAAAGGGGAACCAGGAGGGCTGCAGCTAGTTGGATATTGCAGGGATTCTTGGTCAGGTTGCTCTCTAAGGCTCCTTCCAGTGCTGACATTCTAGGATTCTAACACCCCAAGAGCAGTCAAATTCTATGTCCTATGGTCCTTTGGATGCCTAATACTCTTTGTTTTAAGGTTCCTTCCAGCTCTTGAACATTCCACGTACTATGTTCTAAAGTGATTTCACTTTACCAATGAAATCATACCTGCTTCCTGTCTTCTCCAACAGATTGCCCCTTCTATCATTCCCACTCTCACTGATCTTCCATCTCTCCATGTCTACTGGCTTCTTTTCTATTGCCTATAAACACGCCATGTCTCCCCCATCCCTTTATTTGATCCTTTCATCCCCACTATCACCCTATCTTTCTTCTGCTTTATGTAGCTAAACTCTTCCAAAAGTGTACAGTAGGTGCTTCCACTTTCTCACCTCTTGCTCTTCTCTTAACCCCTTACAACCCAGCTTCTGACCAAGTCATTCAACTAAAACTGCTCTATCTCAAGTTACTAATGATCTTTTAATTGCCAAATTGAATGGCCTTTTCTCAATCCTCATTCTTTTTGACTTCTCTGCAGCCTTTGACACTGTTGATTATCCTCTTTCCTTGATACTCTCTTCTCTCTAGATTTTTGGAACACCTCTCTCTCCTGGTTCTCTTACTACCTATAGGTACTGCTCCTCAGTCTCTTTTTCTGGATCCTCCTCCAGGTCATACCCCTTAATCATGGGTGTCCCACAGGACTTGGTCCTGGGCCCTCTTCTCTTCTCACTCTTGGTGATCTCATCAGCTTCCATGGATTCAATGATCATCTCTATTCTGATGATTCTCAAATCTACTTATCCAGGCCTAACCTCTCTGCTGACCTCTAGCCTTATGCCTCCAACTACTAATTAGACCTTTCAGACCGGATGTCCTGCAGGCATCTTAAACTCAACATGTCCAAAACTGAAATTATGTTCCCACCAAAACCCTCCCCGCTTCTAAACTTCCCTATCACCATTGAGAACACCACTATCCTCCCAGGCTCTCAGGCTTACAATCTAGGTGTTATCCAAGACTCCTCATTGTCTTTCATTCTCTTCCCTCTATAATTGACATGCTAAAGCCTGTCGATTTTACCTTTATAACATCTTTCGTATTTGTCCCCTTCTCTCCTCTGACACTGCCACCTTTCTGGTGCACATCCTCATCACCTCACCTATGGACTATTGCAGTAGCTGCTGGTGGGTCTGCCTGCCACAAGGCTCTCCCCACTCCAGTCCATCCTCCTTTCAGCCACCAACGTGATTTACCTAAAACATAGATCTGCCCTTGTTACTCAATTGCTCAATAAACTCTACTGGCTTCCTATTGCCTCCAGGGATGAATACAAAATGCTCTGTTTGAGTTTTAAAGACCTTCATTATCTAGCCCTGCCTCCCCTTCCATCTTTCCAGTCTTCTTACATTTTACCTACCACCACATAATTTCCAATCCACTGAACTGGCTTCCTTGCTGTTCCTTAAACAAGACTCTCCATTTCCCAACTCTGGGAATTTTTACTGGCTGCTCTCCCTCATCATCTCTGCCTTCTGGCTTGCCTGGTTTCCTTTAAGTCCTAGCCAAAATCCCACCTCCTACCGGAAGCCTTTCCCAATCCCTCTTATTCCAAGTGCATTCCCTTTGTTGATTATTTCCAATTTCTGTTGCATATCTCTTGTTTGTACATAGTTATTAGCAGATTGTCTCTCCCCTATTAGATGGTGAGCTCTTCGAGAGCAGGGATTGTCTTTTACCTTACTCTGAATTCCCCAGCTCTTAGCACAGTGCCTGGTACATAGCAGGCACTTAATGCTTACTGACTGGTTCCCAAAAAAGTTCTAAGGTCCTTCCATCCATTCTACGTCCTCACACTCTAACCTTCCCAATGTTTCAAGTGTCTTCTAGCTCTAATATTGACAGAATCATGGAATCTCAGACCTCAGAAGCCATCTAAGGCAATGTCCACCTGAATAAAAATCTGCTCAGCAACACACCCAACAGGTGTTCATTTAGCTTTCACTTATGGACCTTCAGAAAGAGGAAACCCATGACCTCCAAAGACAGCCTATTCCACTTTTGGATGGGTCTCATTCTTAGGAATTGCCCCTTCTATGAAGCCAGAATTGACGTATTTAAAATTTAAACCCACTGCTCCCAGTTCAGTCTATGGAAGTACGCTTCAGAGCGGTAATGAAACACGCAAATCAAAACAACTTTGAGGTTTGACTCCACACTCATGAGGTTGATGAAGATGATCAATATTGGAGAGTTCATGGGATGACAGGCACAGTAATCTGCTTTTGGTGGAGCTACGAATTGAGCCAAATATCTTGGAAAATAATTTGTCTCTTTACTAGAAATGACTAATCTGTACATACCCTTTGATCCAGCATGATATACTCAAGGAGATCAAAGATAGAGGCAAAGGTGTTTTATAGACATATCTCCAAGGGGTATGTGTTTGTGTATACATACACACACATATATACCCATACACACATATATTACTGTCGGTTGCAGTAAAAAAAATCAAAAACACCGCAGGCACCCATTAATTAGGGAATGGTTGAACATAATGTATCATGATTGTAAAAGGGATAGTACTATGCCATAAGAAATACGAAATGATGAATGTGAAAAATTCTGAGCAACTTAAGACCACTTGTATGAACAAAGCAAAACCAAGGGAACAATTTACACAATGACTACCACAATGTAAAGAAAAACAATGCTGGAAAACATCTGAACAATGATCAATGAAATGACTGGTCTTGGCTTAAAAGGACTGACAAAGAAATATACACTCCTTCCCTGAGAAAAGAGGTTGGTAAATTGTAGGAGGTGTAGAAATTCTATGTTGTCAGACATGGCCAGTGCATGAAGAGATCCAATTGGCCTGCTGATCATTCCCTGTATGTGCCATTCCATCTCTGGCCTCTGTGCATTGTACAGGTTGTCTCCAATGCCTGGAATGCTTCTGCTTGATATTACACTTAAATACATTTCTTTGGTACAAAGGTGTGTTCTATTGGGAGGGGAGGACCACTGGGAAGAGACAGATGTAAAAAACAAAGCATACCAATCACTTCAACTCTACACTATCCTCTAGATCAGCGGTGTCAAATGCAAATACAAACAGAAGCCACCAAACCACACATAAGGATCCTCATGGCTGTATACTGACTCAGGAAACCACATTTTAGTATTCTGTTCTATTGTATTTGTATTGATTTTATTTAAAATGTCCCAATCGCATTTTGATCTGGTTCAGGCCGTACTTGGGTGTGGTGCAATGCTGCTTATGGCTTGCATATTTAACACTACTCTACACTAGAGATCCTTGGCCTTTCTTTATCCTACCATTTGTTGATCATGCTTTGTCAAACTCCAACTTTGGATTACTTCCACCATCTGCTGCCTGGCCACATTCTACTAAAGAAAACTGGGGAAAGTCATGAAACTGCTAAATCCACTACAAATTGTTGTTTTATAATCTTAACTGGGCACTCATTGATGCAAGGCAATCAACCTCTAATCCAGGGCTTCTTAAACTCTCTCCACTCACGAGCCCTTCAGTACTTCTTAGAGCACTGCTCTAATCAATTCATTTACCACAGTGGCTGTTCCAAACATTATCATACTTTATCTAGCTTCCCCAATACCAACTCTCTCTCCTCATCCTCTTAACTGAAGACCTCATCTAATAGTTCACTGAAAAATTGAAGCCATTCACTGAGCCATTTATCCTCTTCTTCCCTCCTCATCTTGCATCATTCAGATGTCTTACCCTATTATTTCCTCCTTTACTTCTGCTTACATAGGTGGCCCATCTCCTTCCAATACAAAACCTCCTATATGTGCCCTTGATCCAATTACCATCCTATCTTCTCTAGCAAACTGCTTCCTCTACCATCTCCACTCTCTCTCTCTAACATTCTTTCTCTATCTACTGGATTATTCCCTGCTGCCTATAAAAACATCCTTGTCTCCCCTATCTTTAAAAAACTCTTCAGTTGATCCTACCATCCCAGCTAACATCCTCTATCTTTCCTCCCCCTTCTAAGCTAAACTCCTTGAGAAAACCAACTATATACTGGGTGCCTCCACTTCCCCTCCTCTCTCTCATGTAAACTCTCTGTAATCTGGCTTCCAACCTCATCATAAATGAATGAATGAATGAAAAAAGCATTATTAAGTACTTAAAAGTACAAAGCTTTATGCCAAGCACTGGGAATAGAAATAGAAAGTAAGATGGTCTCCTTGGTCTCAATGGGGAAGAAAACACTATGGGAGGTTTCAGCTGGAAGTTGGATGGAAAAGTTCCATGGTCCTTAGAGTGCAGCAACAAAGCACATATTAATGCTTCCTCTTGAATGTCATTTCTGCTAATAAAATCATGCCAATTTCTGATGTAGAATCATTTGACAAGAGCCAAGGACTTTGGTGGAAAGAACTGTCCTTTTTAGGTCTTCGGTAGCTATGGCTGTAGTATAAATGGGAACAATTGCCAGGTTGGATTACCAGGGGTTGCTTACCAAGATGATGACAGAGTACTGGGCTGCAAGCATTGCTATTCCCAAGGCTCTTGGGATCAGGATCCTGGCCTATATTCACCAGGATCTGAGAGGAAATGGTGGTCATGGTGGTTTGGTTGGCCTAGCACATGCTGCCTCTTGTCTCCTTAAGGTGCCTTTGCTGCATTGTTCAACTAAAACTGCTCTTTCTTAGATCTCTCTTGGCCTGTCTAATCTATATAGGTTCCCAGATCTGTATACTCAGCCTTAGTCTCTTTTCAGGGGCCCAATACTGTATCACTGACTGCCTTTTAGTCACCTTGAATGGACTGTCCCATAGGCATCTCAAATTCACTATGTCCAAAGGAGAACTCATCTTTCTCCTCATCCTGGCCCCCTTTTCAAACTTCCCTATTACTACTGAGGGCATGACCATCCTCTCAGTCACTCGGATACCTTCTGTGTCCTCCTTGACTTCTTTCTCACACTTACTCCACATCTCAATTCAATTCAAGAAACACATATTAGGTACCTTACTATGTGCCACATACCTGTGTTTAGTATTGAGGTATAACGGCAACCACACTGGCACACCCAGGATAGCTGCTAGCGCAGGTTCTTTCATCTGCTTTACTAAGGAAAGACATCTGTTTCAGGGGTCAACAATCTTTCTTTTTTAATCACATAAAATACAAACACAGGAATACAGACAAGAGAAATAAAGACCAGCAGACAGGGCTCTACTGCCTGAATCAAAGCTTTACATCCACCATTGAATCGAGAGAGCCTTTACCTCTGAGGAGTCGGGGAGCTCTGAACATACGGCCACTCAGAGTCTCGACTAGGGAATCACAACATCTTTCTCATAAGCAAGCCCCCAAAGCAAAAGCTCACCTCTCAGAAAATATACTCTTTAGGCTCAGCGCCTAATTAGAAATTAACAAAAGGTGTGTAAGCCTTCCTACAAGCAAGCAAGCTTCTCTCAATGGGCTCCACATGAAGCCTATTGATGGGCAGGGAAGATCTTACTCCCCATTAACCTTACATGAGGATGCGAAAAGAGGGAAAAAACAATTCCTACCCTCAAAGAGCTAATAATCTAATGGGGAGAGGGGAACAACATGCAAACAAATATATGCAAAGCAAGCTATATACAGGATCAACAGGAAATAATTAACCTAGGGAAGGTACTGGAATTAAGAGGGATTAGGGAAGGCTCCCCATAAGAGGTAGGATTTTAGTTGGAACTTAAATAGCATGAGGCCCAGAGTCAGGAAGACCTGGGTTCAAATCCAGCCTCAGACACATAATGGTAGCATGACCTTAGGCATTTAACCTCTCTGCCTTGGTTTCTTCAACTGTAAAATGGAGACAATAATAGCATCTACCTCCCAGCATCACGGTGAGGATTGAATGATAATAATTAACCAAGGGAAGGTACTGGAATTAATCAGTGTAGGAGAAGGCTTCCTATAGGAGGTGGAATTTTAGTTAGGGCTTAAAGGAAGCCAGGGAGGTCAGTAGGCAGAGTGAAACTGGGAGAGCATTCTAGGCATGGGGGAACAGCCAGAGAATGCCCAGAGCTGAGAGATGGAGGGTCTTGTTTATGAAACAGTCAGGAGACCAGGGTCACTGGATTGAAGAGTACAATTAAGGCAGGAAAGGTAGGAGGGGGCTAGGTGATGAAGGGCCTTGAATGACAAACAGCATTTTCTTTTGTTCCTGGAGGTAATAGGGAGCCACTGGCATTTATTGAGTGGGGGGGGGTGATATGACCAGACCTGCACTTTAGGAAAATCACTTTGGTGGCTGAATTCAGGGTAGAGTGGACTGGGGAGACTCAAAGCAGGCAGATCCCCCAGAAGCTATTGCAATAGTCCAAGTGTAAGGTAATGAGGGCCTGCCCTAGGGCAGTGGCCATGTCAGAGAAGAAAAGGGGGTGTAGTCAAGAGGTGTTGCAAAGGTGAAATTACCAGGCCTTGGTGAAAGCTTAGACCTGGGGGGTGAGAGAGTGAGGAGTCCAGGATGACTCCTAGGTCACAACTGTGAGGAACTGGGAGGATGGGGGTGCCCTCTACATTAACAGGGAAGTTTAGGGGTGAGAGGGTTTAGGAGGAAAGATAATGAATGAGTTCTGTTTTGGCCAGAGTGAGTTTAAGATGCTTTCTAAACATCCAGCAGAGAGACTAGAACAGGATGGGTAGATGTGAGAATCATCAGCATAGAGATGGTCATTAAATCCATGGGAGCTGATAAGGTCCCCAAGTGAAGTTGGTTGGTTGGTTGTTGTCCTTTGTTCTTGAAGAGAACCAAAATGACATCACTATACTAGAGTCAAGTTTCAATGTGTCTGACTATGGCTGATCAGACCAATATGAGCTCGGAATGCTCTACCATAGGTCAGGCACAAATGGTCGGTGTGAATATTTGGGGTGGGTGCTCTAAATTTGCACATCTTGTATTTCCTTTGAGCTGTTTCAATTCTGCTTTGCTCATAGAGCACAGCACCTTCTCTGGGCACACCATGCTGAGCAGTTCTGTGCCAGTGTCTCCTATGTCATACAATCAATTCCAAAGCTCTTAGAGACCTTGAGAGTGTCCTTGTATTGCTTCTTCTGACCACCATGTGAATGCTTGCCCTGTGTGAGTTCTCCATAAAATAGTCTAGAGGGGGAGGGGAAGAGGAAGCTGCTAAGGAGTCTCACCTTTTCTATATCACAGCTTCTCTTGTGTTTGCCTCCAGCTACCACCCTGGCACAAGTCTTCATGATCTCACACCTGGACTATTTTAATGGCCTTCTGGTTGGCCTCCCTGCTTCAAGTCTTCCCCACTGCAATCTATCCTCCACTCACTACCAAAGTGGATTCCCTAAAGCACAGGTTTAATTATGGAACACCCTTTCCCACTCCCACCAATGGCTCCCTATTGCCTCCAGGATCAACTATAGAAACCTTGGTTTGGCTTTTTACAATCTGAAACCTTCCCTTGCAGTCTTCTTGCACATTCCTCCCCTCTACAAACTCCAAAAACCAGTGACCTTGGCCTCCTTGCTGTTCCTCAAGCTTGACATTCCATTTCCCCTAATCTCTGTCTTTTTATGCCTGGAATGTTCTTTCTTTTCACTACCAATTTCTGGCTTCCTTTAAGACTCCGGTTGTGCTGTGAGCCTCCCTCATTGCTACAGCCCTCCATCTGAGACCACCCACCACTCAGACTGGATAGTTCTTGTATGCACATAGTCCTTTGTTTGTTGTCTCCCTTTAAGCAGCTAAATGGTGGAATGGACACAGTGCTAGGACTGGAGCAGAAAGATCTGGGCTCAAATTTGGCCTCAGGTACTTACTAGCTGTGTGACCCTGGGCAAGTAACCTGTATCTGCCTCCATTTCCCCAACTGCAAAATAGGGATCATAATAGTGCCTACCTCTAGGGAGGTTTGTTGTGAGGATCTTTACATATATCTGTAAAGAGCTTAACCAAGTGCCTGAAACATAGTAGGTGCTTAATAAGTGTCCGTTCCCTTCCTTTCCCTTCCTATTAGAATATGAACTCCTTGAGGACAGAGTCTGTATTTGTGCCTTTCTATGTATCCCCAGTGCTTAGGACAATGCCTGGCACACAGTAAGCACTTAATAACTGGTTGTTGGCTGACAAACTCTCACCAGTGAAACTTTTGTTTTTTAAAGAAATGATTTTCATTCTATTTGTGTCCAGTTTGAGATATATCTAGGTGGACATGCAAAAAGCCAGTTCAGCAGAGAGATGAGAGAGAGAGAGAGAGAGAGAGAGAGAGAGAGAGAGAGTATGTATGTATGTATGTATGTAAATCTAGGAATTATGTGCATTGAGATGGTAACTGCTGACACACCCATAGGAACCAATGAGATCAATCGCCAGGGGAGAGAGTGTGGAGAGAGAAGACCACCCCAGATAGGGCCTTGGGGGATACCCACACACCTTGGGGGACACCAACTCCTCCGAGGGGTAGGAAGAGAGCTGGGAGGGAAACATCATGGGAGCCAGCTGAGGAGAGAATGTCAAGGATGAGCAAATGATCGACAGTTTCTACTTGACACAGGTTAGGCAGAATGAGGATTTAGAAGAAGCCACTGAAGTTAACTAGAAGAAATTGCTGGTAATCTTGAAAAGACAGCAGTAGCAGTTGACTTGTATGGAAGGAAGTCTGATTGCAAGGGCCTGTGAGCAGGAGGGGAAAAAACAGAGGCAGCCAGTGTAGGCAACTCTTGCCTACTCTCAGAACTCCAGTTTGATGATTAAAACTCACCCATCTCTACTTCTTCAAGCAATACAGAGTGCCTTCATGACAACCAGCCTCCCCTCCTCAACTCTACTTCTCCGGCCCCTCCTCCCCTCCCCCATCTCTCCAACACCTCTCTCCCCCTTCAAATCTCTCCCCCAACCCCTCTCCCTTTTCTGGCCTTAATGCCTCTACTACATCTCTCTCCACCCCCATATCCTCTCCATTTCTACCCCTTCTCCCTCCCACTTTGTCTCTGCCTCTCTTTCTCTCCACTCTCTTCCCCTATCCCTATCTCTCTCACTATCTGTGTGTGTGCCATGTGTGATGTGTGTGATATGTGTGTGGATGTGTGTGTGTGTGATGGGAGCTGTCAGAGCTTCTGCTCTACTGACAAAACCTTTGGAGATCCAGAAACCTCCACACCTTGATGAAGCACTGGAGGAAGACGTCACTGAAGTAGGAACACTACTGTTCCTACTTCACCATTCATTCCTATGACCAAAAGAGGGAAAGAAAAAGGATGAAGGAGTGCCCATGTTTAGATCTGAATCTGCATACTCTAGGAGCAACAGAGAAACAAGACATGAGGACACTGGATGTGCTCTGGCACAGAAGGCCAGAGACTGCAAATAAAGCCACTTTCTGCAAATCTGTCAGGCAACAGTCAACATGTATTTGTTAAGCATTTATTAGGTGCCAGGCACTGTGCTAAGCACTGGGACTACGAAGAAAGGCAAAAAATAGTCCTTGTCCTCAAAACTAGCCTTTCTTTCCAGGACTTTAATAACTTTCTTCTCCTAAAGTAGTTGAGCTAAGCCGGCCCTGACTAGAGAGGCAGAGGCCTCAAGGTCACAGACTAAACGAAGATAGCCTGCCAAAGATAGGGCTGAGCCCATGCTTGTGATCCAAGTTCTTCTCTCTAATCTCAAGGTTGGAGGTTGAATTTAAAAGGACACTTAAAAGTTAGAAAAATTTTTGTATTTATGTTGGCCTTAGTAAGAGTTCAAAGTTTTCCAAACCTCCATGGCACTGATAGATGCAAAAAGAAATTTCAGGATATTCTCTGGGATTGAAGCAGGTCTGGGGATTCCAGAATGGAAGGTCACCCTCTGCAGATGACTGACTTCACTCTTCTTCTGCCCGGAGTTGTCATTTCCCCCATCATTCAAAGGAAGGAGGCAGTGGTCTGGGGTCGGTGCCAACATCTCTTCACCCCGTTATTCAAAGAGATGAAGTACAGAATTTCTGCTGCCAAGGCTCTTCCCTAGCAGGCCTCTCTCCTGCCATTGCAGCTCAAATGGTACACTGGCCTTGTCTCCACAGGGAACATTGCCTGCGGGTCTCCAGTGTTCATGTGCATGCTTGCCGGGAAGCAAATCTGACAACTTCCCAGTGGGGTAGTGCACAGCATTCAACAACCATTGCCAACCTCAAAATACTAGTGATTCAGATTCATAATAACTACCTGTCATAGTTACAGAATAGAAGATTCAGGAGAGGAAAGCCCATGAACGCTGGGCAACCAAGATTCATTAAATCCACCTTTCCCCAAATCTATGCTGCTCACTTCTTGCATCCCACAAAAGATTCTCACTAAAACTATGGCTGCCCCCATTAATCATTTTTATTCCATGCCTTCATCACCAAAATTGTTCAGCTATTTTGACATCCTACAAACAAAATATATTCATTAAGATAGATTCTCTAGGACTCACTATGTAATAGGACCAATATCTACCAGGGTTTCCCCTTCACCCCACCCCCAGCATGACTTAGGGATTTGTTCCCTAAATGGTGACAAAGCTGGTACTTGTTTGGCCCCAGGGTGGGGCAAGGATAAAGCCACTCTGCATGCAACTACTATTGATGTAGCTTCCTGGCCATCTAAGGGCATAAAGGCCCACTCACGTGGGGATGGTCAATGTCCCAAGAGCACACAAGTCACCACATCCCACCCTGCTGACCAGACATGGCTTTGCAGGTTGCCAGAGAGGGAACCCCACTCCTAGGGCAGCAAAAGCCTCAGGGACATTCCCTTTGCTGCTGGATTTCCTTGCCCGCAGCCACAGCCATAGCACTGGCTTTTGGAGTTAAGCCTATGACAGTCACAGCGCGAACCTCACTATTGGGGCAAGCTGTAGCCCCTGCATCAGACCAGCAAGGTTAACCTACGCCTATCCAACCTAAGTGATATGGTAGCCTTGCTGAATAGCCTTTATATGTTAGGGCTGAATAAAGTTTCTTTTGCCAAATGTTCAGTGACCTAGAGTGCATCATTTTGTTCCAATGTCGAATCTGAACAGGGTACCGGCCTGAATCAGACTCACTCCTATCATCCGACTAAACAAATCTTTGACAATCTGGTTTTAAGTACTTAATTTAAAAAATCTATAATTTAAAGTATCTTCTAATTCAGACCCCATATCTATTACTCTAGATCAGGGCTTCACAAAAGATTTCCTCTACATACAAAAGATGTTTTCCTCTACATTTTTTTGCCAGCCACCCCAAATCCTTTAGCATGCTGCAAGTGACCAGAGGGCCATAGGCCCACAGGCCGCAAGCTGAGCAAATCTGTTCCAGATAGTAATGTTTGACAACATCTGTAAACAACCTATCATCCCTCTTCCCTCCACCCTCTCTTCCCCTTGGCTCCCAATGAACCCAGCTATTCTGATCCCAAGTATGTTCAATAGTTTGGCAGTAATATCCAATCAACCTATGAGGAGAATTGCAGTTCTAGACTATAATATAATAACAGCTGACATTTATATAATGCTCCAAAATTTACAAATCACTTTTCGCACAAGTGGCCTAATTAACTGTGATAGCCTTGAGAGTACGTAGAAGAAAAATGATCTGTAGGGCTTATGACAATCGTATAGAAATATATAAAATAAAACCTGCAGTAAGCAATAGCATCCATATGATACACTACAAAGTATGAGATTTGACCTTAAAATAATAATACTTCAGAGGCTGCTAGGGGGCGCTTCAGTGGATAGAGTCCTGGGCCTAGAGTCAGGAAGATCTGAGTTCAAATCCAACCTCAGACACTTTCTAGCTGTGTAACTCTGGGTAAGTCACTTACCCTCTGTTTGCCTCAGGATTCCTCAGCTGTAAAATGGGAATAAAAATGGTACCTACCTCCTAGGGTTGTGAGGATCAAATGAGACAATAATTGTAAAGCACTTAGCATAGTGCCGGGCACATAGTTAAGTGTTACACAAATGTTAGCTATTATTATTATTATTAATACCTCACTAGAGCAGAAAGAAGACTGGATCTGGCATCAAAAAGTTGGGTTGAATCTCTGACATTGCCACTTATTACCTGTGTGATTTTAGGCGAATCTCTTCCCTTCTCTGGGCCTCAGTTTGCCCCTCTAAAATAAGGGGATAGAACAGATGATTTCTAAGGTATTTTCCCTGCTAGTTCTAAATCCTAGGATCCAGAACCTGGGAAATGACAGAGTGAGAGGTGTTGGGGGGATGGCTTCCCTTCCCCACTACAAAGAAATCAAGTAAATAGCTCAGCATTGACAAGAAGATGAAAGAAGAAACCTTCCACAAGGTTCCCTGGGAGGAAAATAACTAATTCCTGAAGAAAAAAATAACAGAGGACCAAGTCAACAGCCTGTCCTTTGGACTGCTCTCAGCCGGCCCCACTCCCACAAGCCCACACCTGCTTGATTGGATCCCTGAGGTTACTGCAATTTTGGACAGCTGGCTTTTGAAGTTAATTTCTTTGCAAGTTGCCAGAAAGGGCACCCCACTCTGCAGCAGTAGAGGCCTCAGGGACACTCCCTTTGCTGCTGGATTTCCTTGGCCACAGCCACAGCCATAGCACTGGCTTTTGGAGTTAAGCTTCTGATAGTCACAGTGGGAACCTCACTATCGAGGCAAGCTGTAGCCCCTGCATCAGACCAGCTCCAAAGCCCAAGAAGAAGGAAGGGGGGTCACTGAAGAGTCTAGAGCCTGGAGAACAACAAAGTATAGGAGCAAGGAGATTAAAAAAACTCCCCACTGATTAAAAAATATTTTAAAAAGAGCACAGGAAGAAACAGGCAGCCATAAAAGGAGGAACAGAAAGGTAGAGAAGATCCTCAAGTACACTGAGACACCATTACCTCACCTCTTCATGACCAGCTCCTGGAGGTCAGTCTAGGGAACAAATAAGGCCACTTACAGAAAGGACAGTGGAAGCCAGAAGAGAAGGAGTCATAGAAGTAGAGAATAGGTCTAACTCCAGTGATCACTCAGTTTCCCTGTAGCACTGTCCCAAATGACCATACTTACCCTTTGAGGAAAACATACCTCACCCAATCTTAGCGGTTTGAAATAAAAGAGAACAAGCAGCAAGGCCCTGGGAAGGGGCACAACCCAAACTGGATCTTCTGAGGGCAAGGGATGGGTGGTAAATACCTTGTCAGCAATTACATCATAGAAAAGTCAGCAGAATGATGGATCAACACAGGCAAAAATCACCTGAGGAGAGAAATGAGCAAGCATTTGAGAAGCAGATCCATCTTAATGGACAAGTACTCCACAACAAAGGAAACTAAGTCAAAATCTCCTGGGAAAGGTGAAGCGAGCACAACAAACTCAGCAAGGCCTACTGAAATGACAATGGAGAGACTCCAAGAATCTCAAGATTGACTCAGAAGAGTAAGTAAAGAAATACAAGAAGATATCAAAGAAATAAGGCTATAAATTAGAGTTCTTAGGTAAAAAGTCAGCCATTATAACCAGAGACTAGAGAAGTTGGAGCAAAAGACAGAGACACTGACTCACATACTAGTAGACGCTCAGAAATAGAAAATGACAGAATTCAAACACAAAAAGGCAGAGAAAGAAGGAAAAATAATGAACAAAGTTTAATAAAACATGATTGGAAGAACACATAAGAGCTCTACAAAACAACAGCAAACTTGAAAGTATGTAAAGAGATAATTTAAGTATTATAGACCATTCAGAAAACTATCATGAAAAATAAAACCTGAATACCATACATGAAATCATATAGAAAAACTACTGAAATCTTGGAAGGAGACAGCAAAATTCTGATTGAAAGAATCCCCAGGTTTGTTTAATTTTTAAATCATCAACAAGAATGGTGGTCAAATTTCAGAAGAACAAATCTTATACACCGCAAGGTGGGGAAAAAAAATCTTCAAATGCCAAGAAGAAATAATCAGAATCGCATTAAGATTATGCTGTGGTGTGGCAGCTAGGTGGCACAGTGAGTAGAGCACCGGCCCTGGAGTCAGGAGGATCTGAGTTCAAACCCGGTCTCAGATACTTGACACACTTACTAGCTGTGTGACCTTGGGCAAGTCACTTAACCCCAATTGCCCTGCCTTCCCCCCTCCAAACAAAAAAACAACAAAAAAAGATTACTTTGTGGTTAAAAAAAAATCAAAGGGAAAATAGAATATAACATTTTGAATAGCAAAGGAGATGGTTGGCACCCCAAAATAACATGCCCTGCAAAGCAGAGCCTAACATTAAAAAAATCTTGGATGTTCAGTAAAAGGAAAAAATTTGAATTGTTCCTTTAAGTAACCCCTTTTGTTGTTGTTCAGTTTTGTCTGACTCTTCATGACCCCATTCGGGTTTTGGGGTTTGTTTTTTTTGGCAAAGATAGTGGAGTGGTTTGCAATTTCCTTCTCCAGCTCCTTTTACAGATGAGGAAACTGAGGCAAATAGGGTTAAGTGATTTGCTCAGGGTCACACAGCTAATAAGTGTCTGAGACCAGATATGAACTCAGAAAGATGAATATTCCTAACTGCAGGCACTGTACTCTGTGCACTATGGCGCCACCTAGATACCCAGTAAGTAATCCCTATGCGAGGGTATTCATCTGACAAACTGACCAAATAACAGGAAGTCATATACACCCAAAGTCATAAAAGACTAAAAGCAATCAAATGAAGCGTTTACTTTCACAGGACCAGGACAAGACAGGGACATGAACGTGAAGGAGTGGTGGCGAGTATTTCTAGGTATTTAATTTTTCTTTTTAAAAATATTTCACATGAGTGAGAGTGAAAAGGTAAAGAGTATTAATGGGCTAACAAATCTCAGGAGGAAAAGGTATAATAGGAAGAATCAGAAGACTAGATAGAGGAAGAGAATAAATATTTCAGGGGAAAATAATCTCATTCTTTCATTAATAAATCAATATGGCATGTGGTAGGATAATATAAAAGAACATTTCTAAGATGGGGAGAGAAGAGGGTAAAACAACCCTAAAAAAGGAGGATTTGCAGCCATGACCTCAGATAAAGGAACAATAAAAATTGACAGTTAAGAGTGCCAAATGAGAAAAACGACATTATGCTAGGCAAATTGCAAAACAGTACTGATGGACATAATAAGGTAGGAGAATTTAATTTCAGAGCTGGATAAATCCAGCAGAAAGATAAACAAGAAGGAAAATAGAGACCTGAATAAATTTTGAGAGAAACTAGATTTGGCTGAACTGTGGTAACTTCTGGATAGGAATATTAAAGAACACATAAATTTCTCAACATCTTTTACAAAACATTATGCTAAGGCATAAAGAAATCATAAGCAAACATTAAAATAGCAGATATAATAAACATTCTTTGCAGACCACAACATAATAAAATTAGTAATGACTAACAGAAATAGGAGCAAAAGATACAGAATTAATGAGGGTCCTAAATGATTATTGGGCAAAAGAACAAATCGTAGAAATAAAAAGTAATTATGTTAAAGATGGTGATGATAATAAAATAATATGCCAGCACTTTGGGGACATAGGAAAAGTAGACATCAGAGGAAAATATGTCTCTCAGAAAACTTATGCTAACAAAAGAGAAAAAGATAGAATCAATAAATTAAGCATGCAATCAGAAAGACTAGAAGATAAACAAATTAGAAACTCTAAAACAAGAACAAAAGGAAAAATTGTGGAAATTAGAAGACAAATAAGGGAACTTGAAAAATAAAGATAATAGAGTTGATGAATAAAACTAAGCTTTAAAAAAGATTAATAAAATTGACAAACAATTACCCTAACTAATCAGAGAGAGAGAGATGGAGAGAGAGACAGAGAGAGGAAAATTAAAGTTCAAAATTAAATCTTAACAAGGTGTATTCACAATAGGAAGGAAACAAAATAATTATCAGAAAGTGTTACACGCAAGTATATGCAGGCAAAACTGAGAATTCAAAGGAAATTGCTATCTACAAAATGGAAAATATTCAAACTAACAAAACTAGAAAGTGAGATATTAACTCCATCTTTGAGGGGAGGAAAGAAAATGTAATAAATCATAAATGAATTACTAACGGAGGAAAAACCCTGGAAAAGATGAATGTAAGGTGAATTCTATCAAATACTTTAAGAACTATTAACAACTACGGTAACTTTCCATTTTCTATCAGCAGAACACCATGCCTCATCCCACAGTAAGCTGATCGATCACCAGAAATCTCATCTCCATGCTGATTGACAGTTTTTGACCTTCTCAACTTGACAGCTAGGTGGCACAGTGAATAGAGTGCCAGGCTTAGAGACAGGAAGACCTGAGTTCAAATCTAACCACAGACACTGCGTGACCCTGGGCAAGTCACTTAATCCCATTTGCCTCAGTTTCCTCATCTGTAAAATGAACAGGAGAAGGAAATGGCAAACCACTCCAGTATCTCTGCCAAGAAAACCCCAAATGGGGTCACGAAGAACCGGATACAACTGAACAACAAAACCTTCTCAACTCCCTCAGTTGTCCCTCCCCTCTGGTTGGAGGGCAGAGGGTGGAGCACTAAACTCCTCCTAAGCTTTCCTTTATAGAGGGCTTAGATCTGAACTTTCCAGGTAACTCTCTATCACCATCACCTGATTTCCAGCTTCCTTTTGTGTAAGCTCCTTGGGGACAAGGATGGTCTTTCTTTTTCTTCTTTGTATCTCCAGTACTTAGCATTGTACCAGGTACACAGTAGGTGCTTAACAAATGCTTATTGAATTTAATCGAACAATACTACAAAATAAGAGACAAAAAACACTCCACCAAACTCCTTTTGTGAGGCAAATATGATTGTCATAACCAAATAAGAGAAAGATAAAGTAATAATAATAATAATAATAGCTTTTACATAGCACCTACTACAAGCCAGGCACTGTACTAAGAGCTTTACAAATATTAACTCATTTGATCTCCATAAGAACCCTGGGGGATATTATGATAATATCCATTTTATAGATGAGGAAACTGAGGCAAATAAAAGTATAGTGACTTGCCCAGGGTTACATAACTAGGAAGTATCTGAGACTAGATTTGAACTCAGATCTTCCTGATACCAGGCCCAGTGCTCTGTGCACTGTGGCACCACTAATGCTTTTGTTTGTTTGTTTTACCAGACTTATGATTTCATTGCTATAGGGAATTCCTGATGAGGAAACTCCATCTACCAATGCAAACTGACACTCGCTCTGTAACCTAGAGTTTTAGAGAGTTGCCTGGACTCTGAGAGGTTAAGTGATTTGCCCAAGGTCATACAGTTAGTATATATCTGAGTAAGGATTTGAACTCAGGTTCCAGGTTTTTCTGAGGCCAACTCTTTATCCACTATATCAGACTGCCTCATCACAGAAAAATAATGACAGAAATTTTAAAAGAAAATCCTCACAAGAAGACTACAAGAGATGTATCCAAAAAATAACTTTGACCAAATTAGATTCATATAAAGTACACAGATAATAAAAAAGCAATTATTATTCTAACATACAGAAAAAATCTAACACGATTTAGCATTCATGTTAAAAACTCTAAAAAGCACAAGCACAGAGGGCTCTTCTTTAATATAATCAAAAGTATATATTTAAAACAAGGAGCTAGCATTGTTTGCAGTGAAGAAACACAAGCTTTCCCAGTTTAAAAAAAAGGTAAAGTAAGGATGCTTCTTCTCCACTACGATTTGACATAGTTCTACAAATGCTAGCTACAGAACTATCACAAGAGTGCAAAATCAAACATATAAACTTTGCGGCAAAGGAGATAAAACTATCTCTACTTACAGATGACATGAAAGTAATGAACTTAGAAGACCTCAGAGAATCAGCAAAGATACTAATTAATTTTCTTACTTTAGAGAGCTAGAAAAAAATAATTACCAAATTCATCTGAAGAAACAAAGGTCAAGAATCTCAAGGTATTTCCCTTGAAAATGAAAAAGGAGGGAGGGGACCATAGAGGGTCTAGCAGTCCCAGATCTAATACTCTACCTACAAAGCAATAACCTGACTATTTGGTTTTGGTTAAAAAACAGAAGTTGTTTAGTGGAATCAATTAAGCACATGCCATGCATAAGAACAGTCTTATGCTTGCATAAAGTAGTTTGAGTAGCATAGTGTTTTCTCCTTGCTCGCACACAAGACAATCCATCTCCTGACTGTTGGCTTTTTCTTTGGCTGTGTCCCCCATGCCTAGATTCTCTGCTGCCTTATTTCTACCTCCTGGATTCCTTGACTTTCTTTAAATTTCAGTTAAAATCCTACCTTCTACAACAGGGCTGTCCAAAATACTGCCCACAGTGCGATTTTATGCAGCTGCCTGTGGGTTTTCATTTTCATGAGCGAAAAAATAAAATAATAACTTTCATGGAATGCGTATTAGATTTTTTAATTCCATCACTAATAAATAATCTTGTTGATGTTAATTTTCTTTGGTGCGTTTAAGCAGCACTAAGGACGGAACACATCAAATGGAATTTTCAATCCATCTGTGGGATGCGTTCCATCTGTATGATGCAGACTAGTCAGTATGCGCCTACCTTTATACTGTTGTGTTGTCACTTTGTTGTTTTGTGTTTGCTTTCGCACTTTGCGCCTTCGCCTGTCATATTGATGATGCCGGTTCCCCCACTTTCTATTAGTGTAATGTATTTTTTATTCTGGGTGCGGCCCTCGAATAATTATTTTATTTTAATACCGGCCGTAAGATAACTTAAGGTTGGACAGCCCTGTTCTACAAGAAGTCTTTCCCAGTCTTCCTTAAATCTACCTTAGAAGCAGCTAGTTGGCGCGATAGATGGAGCACTTGGCCTGGAGTTAGAAAGATCTGAGTTCAAAAGCAGCCTCAGATACTTTGTAGCTGTGTGACCCTGTGCATATCGCTTAATCTCTGTCTGCCTCAGTCAAGTATAAAATGAGGATAATAACAGCGTCTACCTCCCAGGGTTGTTGGGAGGATCAAATAGGTGTTTAATAAATGCTTATTTCCTTCCTCCCTAACCTGAGTTCTTTCCCTCTGAAATTCCTCCAATATATCTTGTATATTACTCATTTGTACATATTTATTTGTATGTATTCTCCCCAGCTACAACAGGAGCTCCCAGAGGGCAGGAAGTGTTTCTGCCTTTCTCTGTATATCCCCAGCAGCACTTAAAAAATACTCATTGATTTGACTTAACTTGACTCCCCAGGAGCAAAGTTCAGAAGAAGAAGGGTCCATTTTCTGACAGCTACTATTTTCACTCAGATTGCCCAGTTTCAAATGCAGTTTCTTCTGTTATGAGTCAAGCACTTTTTTTTAATTCCTTAGCTACTAGAGACAAGAATGCCTGCCGAAGTTTTCGTTTAATTGCCACTTAAGTGGTACAATTCATGGGAGAGCAAGAAAACCACTTGAGAAGGAGCACTGAGATCAAACTAAGATTGAGGTTCACTGTTACAGGAAGCGGCAGCAAGAAGCATGAGAAGCGTCGAGGACCCAGGACGGTTGTGGGGACCCTCTAAACTTCGTGGACAATGGTTTGAAGGAAGAGCATTAGGAAGATGTTCATTTCGTGGGAGAAAAAAGTAAGTGGTTCCAAGTTATCTATTAGCCATTGACTAATATGTTTTCAAACACTCTGCCCAGAATCATATTTCTCACTTTTATTAGTCATTTCGTGATTGAATTTCTATCTTATAATTAATGTTCATTACATTTAAAAATGTTTGTTTGTTTTTTTACAGAAGGGAGCCTCTTATTACAGTGGAATGCTATCAGTAACACAACTAACCTCACCAGCAAATCTCTGGGATCTGACAGTCATTTAGAAAATAAGACTGAATCAGAACCTGGGGGAAAACTGTGGATGCCAAGAGCCCAAATGGTACTGACAAGTCATAATAAAAGAAATGATATTAAAAGAATGATGACTATGTGTTCTGAACTTCTACGACACATCACCCTATCTCATAATGAAGGACACACCCCACCCCCAGATTAAGGACTGAAAAAAAAGAATTATCAGGTATGTGAAGTATTCTCAATTCATATGCCCTTAAAATCATAGCCATGGTTTTTGAAGTACTATAGACAACTACTGGAGAACCCAAAGAGAAGGTGATCATGTCATCTGTCTACCATCTGGAGGAAAAAAGGCAGGAAGAAAATAAGAGGCATTTCTAATGTTGGTCTCTTTTACTAAATTGTAGGTTATTTTAAGACACTTAGGTTTTCTTTGTAACCACTGCTAAATAAAGCATCTTCCCCTCCTCCCATATCCTCTGGGGCTCACTATTCATAGTGATCAATATTTACCAGTGAATTTTAGAACCCTAAAACATATTCTTCCACTCAAACTCCCCTCCAATGTAGATAGGGCAGTAATGCCAGGTTCTTGAAAGTTATGCCAGCAGAAACCAAACTGAGGCTCAACGTACACTAAACTTAAAAAGATTCAGCTATTGGGCTAGCACTAAGTTATGCCTTTTCATCAAAGGACCAGCTTAGCTAAATTTGGAGAGATTTGTCATCCATGATGAATTTGGGGGTCTATAGCAAAGCATCTACTAAAAACACTACTAAGCTACTATCAAACTAAACAGTATTGTAGAACTATACTACATTGAGTGAATATTCATATTTGATACTCATCATATACCACCTTGTCCTAGGGAGTTACTGTTTTATACATCTATGCCTCACCCCCACACCTAGACTAAATATGCTTCAAGGACAAGAACCTTGTTTCATACATCATATCATCTAGAGCACTTACCACATAGTAGGTACTTAATATCAATCAACCAATAAACATTTATTAAGCACATACTATGTGTGACAGGGACTGTGCTAAGTGCTACTCTCAAGGATATAATCACATGCCAATAAATATATAAAAAGCAAGCTATATACAAGCTAAGTAGGAAATAATGAACAGAGGGAAGGTCCTAGAAATGAGAGGGGATAGGGAAGACTTTCAGTAAAAGAGGGGATTTTAGTTGGGTTTTAAAGGAAGCCAGGAAGATCAGTAGGTGGCGGGTAGAAGGGAGGCTGTTCCACACATGGAAGACAATCAGAAAAAATGCCTAGAGCCAAGAGATGGAGCATCTAGTTCGAGGAATAGCCAGAAGGCCAATTCCTATAATCAGGTAATTAACAGCACCTGAATGTAGTATTTTAAGGCTGGAGATAAGCATTTATTAAGCACCTAATGTGTGCAAGGCGCTGTACTAAGTGCTTTACAAATGTTCTCATTTGATCCTCAAAACAACCCTGAGCAGTAGGCTATTATTATCTCCAATTTACAGTTGAAGAAACTGAGGCAAATAGTGACTTACCCAGGGTCTCAGAGATAATAAGTATGGCTAAATTTGAACTCATCTTCCTAATTCCAGGCCCCAGCTTTCTATCCACTGTACTACTCAGCTGTCCCTAGTAAGCAACATTATAACTACCTTTACCTATTTATATTAAAAAAGAAAATGCCACCTTACCACATTAGCTAGTAGTACCCCTCATATAACCAGAGAGTTGAAAGGAACCACAGAGGTCATGTAGTCCAACCCATCTCTAAACAAGAACGACCTGCTACAGCAGCTCTGACAAGTGATGAGAAGCTCACTACCTTCTGGAGCAGTCAGTTCCCCTTTTGGGTGGCTCTAATTAATAGGAAGATTTTCCTCATAAAAAAATCAAGCCAAATGCCTTAAATTATTAAACTCTGGAAGGGACTTTATAGATTAATGAATCCCAATCCCTCTGCTTCACATAAGAGTGAATTGAGGTTGGAAGAGGTTGAGAGGCCCCAGCTAGCTAAAGGGAGAGCAAGGACCTGACCTAAGATCTCAGAGTATACTAGATGCGGCCTTAGACCAAGAATGCTAGCGGTGGAAGGAACCTTAGAAAAGAGAACATAAAATATTAGCACTGGGAGAGAGCTTATAAACAACCTAGAGCAATCCCCTCCTTTTACAAGAGAGGAAATAGGCCTAGAGCAAGGGCAGGACATTCAAAGTTATACAACAAGGGCCAGGCCTCTTTACTCCCAATCCATTGTTCTTTGTATCATACCACACAGTTCTAATGGGTCAAAAAACATCGTGGCCCAGCCACCTGTTTTTCTAGTTATCACTTATCCCCATTCCTCCCCACCACCAAAAAAACTCTAACACCTTTTGGTTTCCGATAGATATATTGATATATTCAAATATTCATTCAATTCATTCATTCAATAAACATTTATTAAGCACCTACCATGTGCCAGGCACATATATGTATGTATGTATACACAGATATGTATGCATACACATAAATATATATAATTATCATTTATCATGGCTACATTTTTAAATGACTGTTTTGCCTTTTTATGTAAATTAAAATCTGTTGCCAAAAGTCAGCTGCAAAGAGAATTTCTGTTAAATGAATTCCATTTTTTCCATCAACTTCTGTTAAAAAAAACATCTGAGATATGTTCCATTAGAAAAAAAAATTGAAGTCCTTGGACAAAAACAATTACACTTAAGAATACAGCAAACCTTTTCAAAGTATGTATGTGAAAAAAAAATCACTATAACTTCTGGTAAAACATTAATATACAATGTGTCCATGATGCTAATTAAAATGTCACCAAATGTAAGTAAAACAACAATACAGTGACAGGAACTCCACAGCTTCTCATGTACGTTCTTCCTCCTCTCCCCTCCCATGTTATACCCTTCACTGCGGAAGCAAGCTGTAAAGTTCAGTTAATTCACGCTCCATGACCGACTGACTCAGCTACCATTGTGTACCACACTCCAATTGCCTAAACATTTTTAACTATCCATCCAAGGCCATCTTTACTTTGGGGGCACTTTCTCATCTTTCAATTTACTTGTTTCTTTCTAAATGTCTTCACCACCTTAAAAATGGTGTAGGAAAAAGCACTGAACCTGAAATCAGAGAACCTGGGTTCAAATTCCAGCTTGGCCCTTTACTTGGCTGCAGGACTGAGGAGGAATCACCTCTCAGGGCCTGTGTTGCCTCATCTATGAAATTGGGCTTTGGACCATGTGATGGTTAAGATCCCTTTCAGTTAGAAATAGTTTGTTTCAGTAAACAGAACTGAAACGTAGTATCCTTCCTTAGCAAATAGAAGCTCACCCAAATGTCTTCTGGCCAGCTGCTTTGCAACTGGCCAATATCCACCAATTTGCATCAAACTAGTTTAGTATTTTTTTTCCTGTGGGGCATTCTGTTTGAAAACTGATAGTTTACTCATTTAACTAATGGATGAGATCCTTAAGCAGTGAGCTGTCTGTAAATCAAAATTAAGTTAGCTGAGCTTGGAAATTGTTGAGTCTTTTTAAAAGGAGTTTATTAATACCACACATGACAAGTAAGATATGCCTATTGTTGGGAGCAATGTGAGAGGTACGAAATGGTTGCACCCCAACTCCAAATCGCTCAAGTCTGAAGAGTACTATTCCTTAGAGTAAATCTTTAACAGAATCCATGAATTACTTAAGTCGGGAAGTTAAGGGAAATCAATCTCAGTTAAGTGAGGTATCCATTTGCATTCTGCATTATCCATTCTAATTACTTCTCCTATTGCTATTTTTCCATACATAACAGGAGTGATCAGGAGAAGTTCTTATCTGCTGGACAGACATGCTTTGGGTCCACGCAGGGGGACACATGCTCAGCCCTTTGCTAAAAGATGAGCAGCTCCATATTGCCCATGTGTCCCCATGACTAGGGGCTATGCCAAAGAGGATTTGAGTCTGAGCTAGGAAAAACTGGCCACTCTGCGGGTTACAAGGAGAGATGGCTTTTGGCTTCATTAAAGGTGGCCTCTCTGTTGCGACACAACTAATACCAGCCCTTCCTTGGTCTTCTGGAAAAGGGAGAAGGAAGGGAAGAGAGGGCTTCTCTTCCCATTCCCCATCACCCCCCAGCAGCAAATGGCCATGCCTAGGGGAGCCTGAGACTGACCCTCCAATCCCTGGCTTCCACCTCTGTTTCCCTGAAGTGGACTGAGTCCACATCACCAAACAGCCATCCTGAGAAATGGACATTTCCAAGGGCCTGTAAGTAACCTCATGAATTTAAGAGGACTGGACTTGGTTGCCCAGAAGGAGGTGATTTCTACAACAGCTAGGAGGATTCTGAAACTGAAAGGACTAACAAGTCACTCCTGACTGGCCAGATGATCTGTACTTAGGAGTTGTCCAAACAGTATATATCTGAGGTGAATGTGAAATATATCTTGAACAATCCTACAAAGTCATCTTTTCCTTCTAGGAATGCCAGCCCATCAGGAGGGGATTTCAAGGCCCTGTTGGGCCCTTCTGTTTTTATATTTCTTTACCTGGGCCCAAATCACTAAACAGCCACAATACCTTCTGGGCTCACTCCACCAACTCACGCTGGTAATAGCAGGTTGGATCCTCAAAAGGGTGATTTCTACATCAGGTTCTAGTAGCAACACTATGGATGGATTCTCCAAACATAGCCCCTACTGGTGTTTGTCCTCTTAACAATCAGGCAGTAGGCTCAATTAGCTTTTAGAAAGAATATTTACTCAAATCGAATAGCAAAAATGGAAGTTATAAAGAATTTCCTACCAAAAATCTGGTCTGGGACACATGCTCCACTAAATACACACTGCATCCATGAGGAGTGAGGGAAGAGTTGACATATTCCTTAAAGTACAATGCTAACGAGGCATACACGTAGGGAAAACAGGGGGCCCAAAGCAACTCACAACTCTGGAACAGCATGGTCTTAATGTTCTTTATTTCTTTGGAGACTCTTCATGAATGAGTAAATGAAGCATTTATTAAGCGCTTACTATGTGCAAAGCACAGCGCTGAGCGCTGGGGATACAAAGAGAAAAGACAGTTTCTGCTCTCAAGGAGTTCACATTCTAATGGGATAAGAAATACATATGGAAGATTTCAACTACAAGTCAGATGGAAAGGTTCTATGGTCCATAAAATGCAGCAGCAAAGCAGATACTAAAGCCTCTTAACGTTATTTCTACTGATAATAAAATCATATCAGTTTCTGATGTTGAACCATTTGACAGCGCCAAGGACTTAGGCAGCAAAAACTTTCCTTTCTGGGGCTTTAGTAGCTATAGCTGTAGCACATGCAGGAGCAATCAACAGGTTAGGTCAGGGATGGGGAACCTGCAGCCTAGAGGCCACATGTGGCCCTCTAGGTCCTCAAGTGTGGCCCTTTGATCGAATCCAAGTTTCACAGAACAACTTTGGATTCAGTCAAAGGACCACACTTGAGGACCTAGAGGGCCACATGTGGCCTCGAGGCCACAAGTTCCCCACCCCTGAGTTAAATATATATAGGGAATTGCTTCCCAGGATGATGGCAAAGGGTACTCTATTCCTTAAGTTGGAAATTTTTAAGGTCCTGGGCTGTCTCCATCAGGGTCTGAGGGAAAATGGTGATCAAGGTGGTGGTGGTAGTCTGATTTGCCTGGCAGATGATATTTCCTGTCTGTTTTTCAGAGAGTCTCATTATTTCAGTTAGGCTGGCTTTCCTGCCCTATAGGTGGCAATTGGTTGGCAGTTGGTGAGGATGGCTGGCCCCTTTTCCAAAAGACCTGATTCCACAAATAATGCCTGTGAGGACTGGGCTGGAAGCAGCACTGATGGTCGGAGGTGGGGATGCCGTCACTTCTACAGCCACTATGCCCATCTGCCTCTTGGTGACAATTGGTCAGCAGCTATTGCTGCTAGAGCTAGGCTGGGCTGGTTTTCTGCAGGGCATGGCATCTCCACTGGATAGATGGCATGCTCCTCATAGGGTACAGCATCTTGACCAGACAGGTTAATCCACTGCCAGGCAGAGTCATTCAGCTGCTGAGCTGGATCCTCTCTGGATTCAGCCGCTACCAAACTGGGGAAAGCTGAGTGGCCAACCACTGGGCTCTTCACAGGGTATGGCATCTTTGCTGGAGAGATCACTGACCTGGACTCCCAGGATCCATACCATTCTAGAAGCCACAGCTGGCATTCTCCAATACAATGGCTCATGTACCTTATAGCAGCCACCATACTTGGGTGACTGTCTTTCCCCATCTGTCTGTAGCCACTTCCATTCTGCCAGCCCTTACTGCTCTTGTGGCTGCTGCTACTGATTCCATCCATCTCCCACTGCCAACAGGATCTCTTATGGGAACTCCAGGTCTCCCAAATTCACCAGGTCACTTAGACACTTCCATCTTAAGATTGTTACTCAGTTACCTACTCAGAGAAGGAAACACATAAAAAAGGTGGCTCTATCCCAGGCACAGGCTTGCTTCAGCAGGACATGTGTCTGAAGCTACCTTGTGACCAGGTGAGACACTGGGAAGCTGCATTTCTCCCACCTAGCTCTCAAGAGGCAACTTAATGCAGCCTTCCCACTTCAAAATCAAGAGTCAGAGAGAAAAATATGGCAAGAGCTCAAGGTAGGGGGAGAGACAGAGGAAGAGGAAAGGGAAGGAGAAAGAAAGAGAGATTGAGGAGGGAAGGAGGGAGGGAGAGACATGGATGGGTGATTCATCCCTTTTGTGTGGTCACTCAGTTTCAGCTCATCACCCCAAATCACCATTTCTTCCAGCTTCACAGACATGAATAGAGTTCTGGGCCTAGGTTCAGAAAGACCTGAGTTCAAATACTGACACTTACTAGGTGTGTAGTTCTGGGCAAGTGATTTAATCTGTCTGCTTCAGTTTCTTCATCTTTATAGGTGAATGGGGATAATAATAGCACCTACCTAAGACAGTTGTTGTAAGGATCAAACTAGATATTTGTAAAGGGTTTAGCATAGTGTCTAGCACATAGTAGGTACTTTAAAAATGCTTGTTCCCTCCCTTCCCTCCCACATCATCACACTCAACAAGCCCTTGAGTTATCCCAGCTGGAAATATGCTTCCCTCAAGCTTCCATATAGTTCCTTGGACTAGACTCAAGTAGATATCTATGATTGGTTCACATTGTATAGCAATCCTGGAAAAAATGGACATTTCCAGCCCTGTTAGCAACCTCACAAGTTCAAGAAATTGGGAGCTAGTTGTCTAGTAGGAGGTGAGTTCTGCAACAACTTCTAGAAAGAGAAAGGCACCCCAGCTAGAAGAGTCAGTCCTGCTCCAGCCAGATCATCTGTACTTCTAAGCTGTTCAGCCAGTACAGATGGGAGGTAAACGGGAAATAGCTATTGAGCAGTACTATAAAGGTATATTTATCTTCCAGGAGAGTATAATAGGAATGATGGCTTACTGTTTCATGTTCTAAGTATTTCAAGTATTAAGTGTTCACACTTATGAGTCTTCTGTGTTTTAAGTATTTCTTTTGTGGTAGAGGAAAGAAATACAGTAGCTGGCCTATACCTGGTATCTACTCTGTACACTAAGTACATTTCCTAAAAGGGACAACTATTAACCTATTAATCCACTTTAGGAGAGACCCTAGAACATAAGCCATCCTTTAGCAAGAAGCCAGAACATCCATCCCCACGGAGCCATAGCATGTATACCTAACTCCACAGAAGGTACTCCAGTCCAGAAGATCAGGAGGTTCTCCTGATGATGCTTCTTATATTTATGTGTATATACATACATACATATATGCATATATGTATACACATATGTCATTTTTCAATGGTTGACCTAAAACATAGATAATTACTCAAAAGACTCAAGAAAACAGAAAGGTTATTAGATGGATTCACTAAAGTAAACTCTGCAGTAGTTCAGTGGGATATACTAGATAAGAAAGCATCACAAACAAATGAACTCAATGGGCCATACTTGGTAAACCCAAGAACAAAAACTCCTTGGGGAAAGACTGCCTATTCAATAAGAACTGCTGGAAAAAGTGGAAACCACTTAGGCAAAAAAAATTAGATTAGCACCTTCTACCACATATCACAATAAGCTCCAAATAGACATGATAGAAATATAAAAAGTCACAGCTTTTAAAAATTTGGAGGGAAATGGATAACAGTGCATGCCTAGTGGGAGAAACAAGAGATAAAGACCACAAAAGATGAAATAGACAACTTCGATTACATGAAACTGAAAAGCTTTTGCACAAATAAAAACAATATAGCTGGGTTAAGAGGGGAAACTGTCAAAAAGAGAAAAAAAATGTTTACATTAAGTATCTCTAACAAAGATTTGACATCCCAAGATTTATAGGAAATTAACACAAACTTATAAAACCAAGAGCTACTGACAATAGCTAAGTAGCCAAAAAATATGAACAGTGTTTTCAAAAGAAGAATTGAAATCTATAAATATCCATTTGAAAACACACAAATTAAATTAAAAGAAATTAAGATAAATACAAATTAAAACACTTATGAAGTTTCATCTCATACCCAGCAAACTGGCAAAGGTGACAAAAGATTGGAAATAGTCAAAGTTGAAGAAAGACAGAATA
This sequence comes from Trichosurus vulpecula, assembly GCF_011100635.1. Taxonomy (NCBI): domain Eukaryota; kingdom Metazoa; phylum Chordata; class Mammalia; order Diprotodontia; family Phalangeridae; genus Trichosurus; species Trichosurus vulpecula. Next base: position 6,807,161 of record NW_023494377.1, read on the forward strand.
ATACAATGTTACTAGAATTGTGAACTGATCTAACCATTCTGGAAAATAATTTGGAATCTTTTCCCCAGAAAAGTGACTAAAGTGTCCATACCCAAGTACATCAATGACATAAAAAGGTTAGTATGTATGTATATACACACATATACCCACACACATATACACACCAAAATATTCATAGCACCACTTATTTGTGGTAGCAGAGAACTAGAAACAAAGTAGGTACCTGTTAATATGGAAATAGCTAAATAAATTGTAGGACATGACTGTAATGAATGAATGAATACTAAGGAAACTGGTAAGACTTAACTGATGCAAAGTGAAGGAAGCAGAACCAGCAAAACTATATACACAGTGACTGCAAAGAAAAATAAAATGAAATAGACCCCAAAGAGGAAAGAAGATAAAGCACTTCCCTCCTTTCATTGGAGAAGGGACTATGGGTGTGGAATGTTGTATATACTGTCAAACACAACAGCCATGTCAAATGTTTTTGCTGAATTGCTTTTTAAAAAAATCTTTGGTATGTGGGAAGGCTCACTAGGTAAGAGGAAAGAAATATCTATTGAGAAATAGATGTGATGCAACAAACAAAAAGCATCAATAAAAGGAATTTTTCTAAAAGAAGCTACATGGTTTTGTAATTAAACTTGAAATTATTGATGTTTTGCTGCAAAAAACACTTTGGAAATATAAAATACAATCACTGACCTGCACAACTCTGGCAGCCATATTTTATAGAAAGCTCACACAGCATTGGAGATTAAACTATCATGAGATAAGGATTGCCTGTCATTTCATTGGCATACAAACTCTTGGATGAGAAAACTCCCTCTACCAGGACACAATGGCACCTTCTATGGAACTTATAGTCTCAGAGAGTTGCCTGGAACACTGAGAGGTTAAATGACTTGCCCAGGATAACATGGCCAGGATGGGTTGGAGGCAGCACTTGAACCCAGGTCTTTTTGGTACCAAGGCCAACTCTTCATCAAGCAGGCCAAGCTGCCTATCATATGGCATATTATAAGAATAGCACTACATTTATATAGGACTTCTGGCTCACAAAGCACTTTTAAAATCTAACTCTAGTCCAGGGGTAGGGATCCTTCAACCTTGAAGCCACGTGTGGCCCACAAAGTCCTCAAGTGTGGCCCTTTGACAGAATCCAGACTTCACAGAACAAATCCCCTTAATAAAAGGACTTGTTCTGTAAAACTCTGACTTAGTCAAAAGGCTGTACCCAAGGACCTAGAAGGCTACATGTGCCCTCAAGGTTGAAGATTCCCCACCCCTGCTGTAATCTATTAATTACATTATCATCCTCATTTGACAGATAAGGAAACTTAGGATCAGAGAGGGAAAGCGGCTTACCCCACAATTACACAATCAGTAAGTGGCAGGGTTAGGATTCAAACCCAAGTTTTCTGATATCAAGTCCTGGGCTCATTGCTAACTAAAGCACCAGCTGCTTCACGTTACCAAGTACGCTCCTGGAGCACATTAAAAATATGCCATCCAAATAATCAGATTAACCTTGTACAACAAGGTAAAATTATCCATGTCTGGCAGGGTATAAATCAAGTAGATTATAAATACAAGTGAAATTTATATTATATGTGTGTGTGCATGGGTGTATGCATATACATAAATGTATACACACATGCACACACATGCACATACACATACATACACAAACATCTCCAGAAAACATTTTCATTTCTTCTAGGAGTGGAGATGAGTATTTCAGGGTTGATATTTATAGCATTTTAACGATTTATTAAAATCTGTATCACTAAATCTGAAAGAGCTGACATGAGGTCCTCTAATATGACCAGTACCTGGACGATATTCCCACCAAGGAGTCATCCAGCCTTAGCTTAAACACCTCAGCTGAGATGGGACCCACTACCTCCCAAAGCAGCTCATTCCACTTTGAAGAGCTCTAATTGGCAAGGTTTTTCCTTATATAAAGCCTAAATCTGACTCAGAGCAACTTCAACCCATTGTCCCTAATTTTGTCCTCAGGGGCTACGTAGAACCCATTTAATCCCTCTTCCACTTGACAGCTTACCCTTCTAGTACCTTAAGATAGCTATCATGTTCCCCCTGAGTCTCCTTATCTCCAAGCTAAACATCCCCAGTTCCTTTAAGCAATTCTCACATGGCAAAGTTGGATTTCACATAAGGAACTGTATGCAATACAAGTGGATTTCACTTCCACTGAGGTGAGTTCAGTATTCTGTCCAGAAGACAAAAAATGAGTACTATATGGTTAACATCACAACTAATGACCCTTGCTTCTGCTTCCTCCCTCCAGCCCTGTGCCCTCCATTCAAAGCCTAGACTTCCTTTAAAGACCACTTCAAACAGCAACTGCTTGATAAAGCCTTCCCAGACTAACCTCAGACCAGCATGATCTCCTTCCTTATTCTGAATGCATATAGCATTTACACTTTCACACATTTGTTTTTATACTGTCTTGAACTGTTTGCTAAATTAGCTTATGTGGATAACTTGTTGACTCCACTGGATTTTAAGTGCCTCAAGGCTAGGAACCATACTGTCTCTGCTTCCACATTTTTTTGTATTCCCCACAGCCTGTAGTAGGAAATAGGTACTTAAAAGCTTGTTGAAATTCACTAAGAAAAAAAGGGAAACTAATCATTTTCAGAGAACCAGCACAGTACCTGGCCCTTACCCAAGTGCTTTTTGAGTGATGGACTGATATCTGCCTTTCAATAGTAAAAAGAATAAAGGATGAGTTCACAGGCTAAGTGCTTTGACAATAGCAGCAAAATGAATTACCACCATTACCTAACAATGTCATTTACAATAACACCCGTACTTCCCTGGTAACAATGCAGGGCAGTAGATAAAACCCATGGGGGTTAGCTGTATGCCATTTTCATTGTCATCCTCATTAACAACAGAATTCTAAATGGTATTCAAGCTGCAGCATGGGTCTGAAAACGAGTGCAAGACCACCCTGAAGGATCTTGTTTTTAAAACTACTGATGTGTATTACATGTTAACACTACTCTTAAGAGGTAGTCATTGGGGTAGCCTCTAATGAAAAAGGGCTGCCGAGTCAGAAGACCTGGATTCCGCTCCATCACTTTACGGCACTTTGCCCTTGATCAAGTATATCGAATCTAACCATTCTGGGTCTGCTTTCTCATCTTAAAGTGAGGGGGCTGCACTAGAGGGTCTCCAAGGTCCCTGCCCACCCTAACATTGTGTGTTCTGGGATTCTTTCTGTCTCTGACATCCTGGGTTCTCAGGTCCCCTCTGACTAGGGCATTCTATTTGCAAAAGAAAAAACATCAATAGCTTGGGTATCTAGTGACGACAAGCAAGTTGAGTCATTAGCACAAGGAATAAGATATGTTGGAGAAGCTCTGGGCTTACTTTGCAGTGTACCAGAATTATAGTGTGCTTAAGACAGTACCCAGGAGGACCTCATGCAACATGAAAGCTGCCAAAACAAAGCATCTTAACTCAAAACTATCTGGGTGTTGGCAGACTTGACAGAACCACTAAAGATATCTCATCACAAAAGCCACCAATCCTTTTAAAACCTTACGGCTTTAACAGAAACTCAAATTCGTTTCTCCTTGCATTGGCTTTTTTTTCTTTATTTCTTCTTCACGGTTATTGATGATACTCGAAGAGACAGCCTGGCCTCTTAGTGTGCTGAGAAGACCCGGGTCCAAATGCCATCTTGGACACTTACTAAACGATCTATCCAGGCAGGTCACTTAATGTCTATGTTAACTCAAACAACTCCCTAGGACTTATCCATCAAGTCATGTACAGTTGCAATCTGCGTAGCTGCCTTCCCTCCTAGAACTCCCAAATGATAGATCCAATCGAGCTAACTCTAACCTGGCAAAAATGCAGGGCTCTGGAAGAGAGATGAGTTTTTTCGAAATCTTATTGAATAAGAGAAGTAAAAAGTGGTTGTCAGAAAGCACACAGGTAGTAATTGCCCTCAAAAGTGAGGGGCCGCAGAGTGGCTAGGCAGCAGCAATAGCTAAGCTTCCTAAGAACAGGAAAGCAAGGATGTTCGGGAAGCCGAGTACCAGACCGGGGTACCAGGGGCTCTAGCAGCAAATAGCTGTGTAATCTTGGGCAAGTTAAAGAAACAAAAACAAATCAAAAACGAAAACGAAAAAACCCAACCCATCACCTTGAGTTGGACTACACGGTAGTCTTGGGTTCTAAGGTCTCTTTACCATATCTGACCTGCTGTGTTTTGTGTTCAGAAGGTCTTTGCCCAGAACGTCTCTAACATTCTATGTCAATGCAACTGAAACAAGCAAGCATTTATTAAGCAGGTCCTTCCGTGGGCACTGGGTCCGCAAAGACGCCCCGGGCCAAGAGTCCCGAGTCCCTTCCAGGTCTGACATTCTCTAATCTCTAAGTCACCTCCACGGGACTCCAGAAACGAGTGCCAGAGGCCTCGAGGCTGGCAGGACTGCCCCGGGGGCAGCGAGGGGCAGCAGACGGGGCTGCTGCCACTGCTGCCACCGCTGCGGCTCGCGATCCCGGGGAGCCGGGAAAAGTGAGCGAGCGCCCTCGGGGCCGGGGGAGGGAGGGAGAGAGGGAGGGGGGCGGCTGCTACTCACCCCCGCTCTCCTACGTCCCTGTCGTCGCCCCACTCGCAGCAGCCCCAGCAGGGGGCAGGGGCTGGGGCGGGGGCGGGGGCAGGGGGAGGGGAGGGGAGGGGCGGAAGGGGGAGGAGGCGGCGCTGGCGTCCGAGGGCGCGCGCCGGGGGCGGCCAGCTGGGGGGGCCGGGCCGGGCCGGGCTGGGGGAGCGCGGGGGGCGCGCAGGGGCGCGCGCAGGCGGCGGGTGCGCGCCGCGACACCCGGGCGGGCGGGCGCGCAGGGGAGGGGGGCGCCCTGCGCTCGCCGGCGCCGCCGAGGCCAGCACCATCGACGGGCGCGGGGCGGCTGCCGGCCGGCCGGCTGCCCGGACCCTCCCGCGGGACCTAGGCCCGAGCCCCGGGCGGGAGCGCCGGCTGCGCCCTCGCCCTCGGGCCCCGGCTCCCGGCCCTCGGCCCCGGCGGCCACACAGCGGCGGCGGCGGCAGCGGTTCCCTCGCGGGGCCGCGGCCGCAGCCGCATCCTCTTCCTCCTCCTCCTGCCTCCTGCCTCCTCCTCAGCAGACACACGCGCTCGCACACACAGGCTCACACACACTCACACACACATACACACACACGCGCGCACACTCACACACACAGCCTCGCTGCTGCCACCGCCGCCGCCGCGGCGGCCGCCGCGGCTCCCTGGCCGCCGTCGCCTAGCAACTGCGCGCATGCGTCTTCTCGCCACTCTCCCCCCACCCCCCCCAACCCCCCAGCTCCGGCAGTGGGCTCCAGAAGCGATGCCCTGGCTCCAAGCTCCGAGGCCGGCGGGGTGGAGGGGGGGGGTGCGCCTTTGCCACGGACGGATGGATGGACGTGAACTTGCTCTGAAGTCATAGGATCGATCACAGGATGGCACGGCCGGAAGGAATCTGAGACATCGTTGAGGCCAACTCTTCTTTGAGAAACGAGGAAACTGAGGCCCAGGGGAAGTAAGTTGCCCAAGGTCACGCAGGAGACACGCAGGTGTCCGAGGACAGATTGGAACCGAGACCCTCTGACTCTACAGTACAGAGAAAAGAGCATTGGACCTGGAATCAGAGGACTTGGATTCAAATCCCTCCCATGAGGATTATACTTATGTAACCTTGGGCAAGTCACCTCTCTGGACTTCAGTTTCCTCTTCTCTAAAAAGTAGGGATAAAACTAGCTGACCTCTGAGGCCCCTTCCAGCTCTAGCTCCAGGATCTTATGGATGACCTTGAGCAAAGCCCTTCCCCTTCCCTGGGCCTCAGTTTCCTCCTCTGTAAAAGGAGGGAGTTGGATTTGAAGTGTCCTCTGAGGTCTGTTCCAGCTCTAGATTTTGTTCCTATGTAGGACTTTGGACAAGTCCCTTCCCCTCTGTGAGCCTCAGTTTCCTCCTCTGTAAAAGGAGGGTATTGGATTTGAAGTGTCCTCTAAGGTCTGTTCCAGCTCTAGATTTTGTTCCTATGTAGGACCTTGGACAAGTCCCTTCCCCTCCATGAGCCTCGGTTTCCTCTTCTGCAAAAGGAGGGGGTTGGCCCCTTCTGTTGCCTCAGAGGTGTCAAGCTGTCAGTCTGAGGATCCATTCTCTGTGATCCAAATCCAGAGCTCTTTTCACTGTGTCCCAAGTTGCTCTGGGGTCAAAGAATCACAAGATCTCCATCTTGCAAGGGACACTAGTCATTTGCTCAAGGTCATTCAGGCAGTTCACCATAGATCCAGGAATTAAATACAGGATTTGTTGTGACTAGACTATAAGGGTCTTGCTACTACTGCCTCTCCAAGTGTTTCCAGCCAGACTAGGCCTCCCTAAAGTGCTGCCTTCATGCAGTAAAGATTTGCATTTCAAAATCACTTTAAAGTTTCCCTCAAAGCAATCCTATATGGGCAGTAGCATGCCCATTTTACAGAAGAGCAGACACCCAGAGAACTTAAAGGACCCTCTGAGGTCCCTTATTTCTAAATTCTAGGTGCATATATTTTCCCAAGAACAATGTGCCTATGTGGTTTACTTGATAGCCAGAGGAACCAGGTTTGAATCCCAATCTTCCACTTGCTAGCTATATGGCCTCAAATAAGACTCTTAACCTATCTGTGCCTCATTTTCTCATTTGTAAAATGAAGAGGTTGGACTTGATGACCTCCAAGGACCCTTTAGGCTCTGAACCTCTAAATACATGTGGCCTAAAAAGCACAGCCAACTCCAAATTGGTGTTCTTTCCACTAAATTACACACAGAATGAGATAATTTGTAGCTACAAATGGACCTAAGCTCAAAGACAGACCCCCTATGTCTTAAGTATTCATAAGAAACCTGAACTATAGACATATGAAAAAGAGGAAAAAAGCAAGACAGCAAAACCAACCAACCAATTCATCATATCTAGCAGGATATGCAATACTCCACACCCATAGTCCCCCACCTCTGCAGAAAGGAGCAGAAGGTGTATTTTTTCTTCTCTAGGATCAAACTTAGATAATTTTTTTTCTTTTTTCCTTTTGGTCTTCCTATTGACATTATTATAGTTATTGTGTAAATTTTTCCTTCCTTACTTCACTGTTTATCATTTCATAGGATTTAGAGCTAGAAAGGCCTTTGTTGTGGTCAGTCATGTCTGACTTGTTGTGACCCCATCTGGGGTTTTCTTGGCAGAGCTACTGGAGTAGTTTGCCATTTCCTTCTCCAGCTCATTTTACAGATGAGGAAACTGAGGCATACAAGGTTAAGTGACTTACACAGCTAGTAAGGTGTCTGAAGCCAGATTTGAAATCAAGTCTTTCTGACTCCAGGCCCCAGGCTTTATCCACTGCAGCACCACCTAGCTGCCTGAAAAAGCCTTTAGAGACTGTGTAATGCAACCAACTGAGTGTACAGATGAAAAAACTGAGGCATAGAAAGATTAAGTGACAAGTAGAAAGTGGGAGGGGTAGGATTCGAATTCGGGTCCTCTCATTCCAAATCTAAGGCTTTGCAGACTTCTCTGTATTCTTCATATTCAGAATTTCTTACATCATGGAATAGTCCCTCACATTCAAGTACTTCAGCCATTCCCCAAAAGGAGAAACAGCTTTGTTTCTAGTTCTTTTCTACTGCACAAAATGTTGTGAATATTTTTATGTGTATGAGGACTTTCACCTTAGCATTGCCCTTACAGATTGCTTTATCATCTAACCTAGTGTTGCCTTTAACTGCTCTCTCGCTCTCGCGCTCTCTCTCTCTCTCTCTCTCTCTCCCTCCTTCTCTGTCTCTGTCTCTGTCTCTGTCTCTCTGTCTCTCTCTCCACCTCTGTCTCTGTCTCTGTCTCTCTCTCCCTCCCTCCCTCTCCCTCCCTCCCTCTCCGTCCTTCCCTCTCTCCCTCCCTCTCCCTCTCTCTTTCTTTCTCTCTCTCTCTCTCTCTCTCTCTCTCTCTCTCTCTCTCCCCCTCCCTCCCTACCTCTCCTTCCTTCCCTCCCTCTCTCCCTCTCTCTCTCTCTCTCTCTCTCTCTCTCTCTCTCTCTCTCTCTCTCTCTCTCTTTCTCTCTCTCTGCTCAGCAATGAAATCAAGTGTTTCCTGACTCTTTAGCTTTTCCTTTATAATCTCCTTGTAATGGCAATTTATTTGTGTCATAGAATCCTAAATCTAGAGATGGAAGGGACATCAGGGGCCATCTAGTTTACCGCCCCCAACCCCATTTTACAGATGAGGAAACTGAGGCCTAAGGAGGGGAAGGGACTTACCCATGGTCACACCTAGGATTCTGGGTCTAGACCTGTAAAGGGGGACTTCATTGGCCATCTAGTCCAACCCCCTCATCTGACAGATGAGGAAACTGAGGCTCAGGGAGGGGAGGTGACTTGCCTTAGGGTCACATAAATAGTAATCATCAAAGGATGAATTTAAATCCAATTCCTCTGACTCTAAAGAGCCCTTTCCACTGTACCAAGCTGCCTGCCGTGCTGTATTGGTTAGGATGCTGCATGAAAGTGTTGTAGTATTGTGCCTGTGTCTCTTCCATCCATAGCCCATTTTTCATCATTGATAACTTGTTTGAATTTCCTACCATATCTTTTCCTCATTTTTATTTTTCTAGCTTTACATAAATTTTGATCTTTGTTCTAACAAGTCAGTGATCCGACTGTACACAAACAGCTGACTCAGAAATGACTTTGGCATCAGGAATGAGTTGTTTCCTTTCTGTTAAAATATAATCAATTTCATTTTACAAGATGTTATCTGACGCTTACTATGTCCAGCGCCTACTGAGTCTGTTCTTGAAAATAGTCTTTATGATCTCTAGGTGGCTTCAGCGCCATTTACTAGTCTTTGGCTTCTCCCATTCCTGATCCCTATTTTCTAATATATTCCTCTCCATCCATGTCTGCTCCCATCTTTGCACTAAAGTCACCAAGTATCAAAGTCTGGGATTTGGAGGGGAGGGGGGTCGGGCGCAAGGATGGGAAATGGGGTTTAAACCACACCTGGGATTTCATTGGTATAGGGAACTTTAAGTCTCAGCTCCAATCCTACCTTCCCCAAGAGGCCTTTCCTGGTGGTCTTAATGTTTGTTAGTGCTTTCATTTTGAGGTTACCTCCAAATGAATCTTGTACATATCTTATTTGTTCGTAGTCGTTTGTCTATTGTCTCCCCATTAGACTGTGGGCTCCTTGAGGACACGGACTATTTTCCCCTTTCTTTGTATCCCTAGCACTTAGCACTTAGTTCCTGGCACATAGTAAGTGCTTAATAAATGTTTGTTGACTTTTTGTTTGTTTGTTGTTCAGTCACATCTCTCTCTTCTTGTCCCACTCTTCATGACCACATTTGGGGTTTTCTTGACAAAGACACTGGAGTGGTTTGCCAGTTCCTTCTGCAGCTCATTTTACAGATGAGGAAACTGAGGCAAGCAGGGCAAAGTGGTTTGCCAATTCCTTCTCCAGCTCATTTTACAGATGAGGAAACTGAGGAAAGCAGGGTGAAGTGGCTCGCCCAAGGTCACACACCTAGGAAGTGTCTGAAGCTGGACTTGAACACAGGTCTTCCTGACTCCAGGCCCGATGTTTATCCACTATGGCGCCACCTAGCAAACTCCCTCTACCGACAGCACCAGCTGTACAACTTAAGAATCCTAGAGTTGCTTGTGGAGCTGAAAGGGTAAAAGACTTGCTCCCTGTCCCACAGCCAGTATATATCAGAGGTAGGACTAGAATCTAAATCTTTCTGATTCCATGGCCAGGTGTGTATCCCCTACACCACGCTGCCTCTCATATCAGAGTATATGTTGATTTCATTTGGAGAGATCTATTGAGGGAAGTCTTCCTGGAAGAGGTAGCATTTGAGCTGGCCTTTCAAATAAAAATAAAAACATAAATAGGAGAGTGGTAAAAACAGCATGATTCTTAGCCCCTTCTTTCCAGTTTCTGCACCACTCTGCTAACATCACTGAAGAAATCGAAGAGGACCCCAAAGAACTGGAGGCCATTTTGGGTTGTTCTTTGTTTCATGGGTTGCCAAAAGAATTCATCACCATACTGATAATTAGCCTCTCTGTGTTTAACCAGGCTGGCTCTTGGAAAGCAGACTCCCTGGGTTGCTGGACTTATACTCAGAGCCTTTCTAGCATGGTACTCTGCTGCTATAACCTTCAAAAAGCCAGAGTCAGCTCCATGCTGCAATGAGACATCAGAATAGGACTTTGTGGAGGAGTGAAGGATAAGAAATACATATTTTAAAAGTGATAAAAAGAACATTAAACTCAATGGGTATACAGCCTAGCCCTGGCTCTAGAACCCCAGGTTCAAGGCATACATCCAATTCACAACTCACAAGTCCTCATCACTTAAAAAAAATTTAGGGAAGGCAATTGGGGTTAAATGACTTGCCCAGAGTCACACAGCTAAGTTTTTGAGGGCATATTTAAACTCGGTTCAAATCAGTTCAGTCTAAGGCCAGTGCTCTATCCACTGTACCACCTAGCTGCCCCAAAATGAGGCAAACAGGGTGAAGTGACTCACCCAGGGTCATATAGCTAGTGTTTGAGGCCAGATTTGAACTTAGAAGGATGAATCTTCCTGACTCCAGACCCAGCACTCTATCCACTGCAGCACCACCTAGCTCATTTTTTTTTGCCAGACCATCCAGAAAGAATCTCACTGGATAGCAGATACAAGGTGGGAAGCTGCTGGGGCGGGGCAGGGGTGGGGGTGGGGGGGGTGGTGGTGGGGTGGACAGGGAATTTTCTGGTGGGGATGTAGAGAAGTCCAGACAGTGAGGAGTGGAGCAGAGAGCAAAGTGAACATAGCCTAGGCAGTAGAGCAGAGAACAAAATGAATATAGCCTAGGTACCTTATACAATGGTGGTCTGAGCTAGTGACTCACCAGTCCAAAGGGAGGATCACAGGACAGAGGCATATCCAGGAAGAGAAGACTCCTGGTGACCTCTGAAGTCCAGAGAGTCAGGAATAGAGCCCCTCCTCTCAGTACTCCACAGACAGCTGGTACCAACTCAGCTTGGTTTTTTCAGTTGACCACACTCTCTTGTTCCAAGTCTGAACCCATCTTCTCTGTCCCACATAGGAACTGCCCTTGTTCCCACCTGGAGTTTTGATGAATCACCAACACTGACAGCCTGTGAAACTCATTACTTTTTTAAAATAATTAATTAATTTTTAGTTTTCAACATTCACTTCCATAAGATTTTGAGTTTTATATTTTCTCCCCCTTCTTCTACTCCCCCTTCCCCAAGGCAGCATGCAATCTGATATTACATTCTACTTATGCATTCATAGTAACCATATTTTCACATTAGTGATGATGTAAAGAAGGATTAGAACTAACGGGAGGAACCACGAGAAAGAAGAAACAAAACAAAACAACAAAAGGAGAGCAAAGAGTATGCTTCCATATGCATTTAGACTCCAAAGTTCTTTCTCTGGATGTGGATAGCGCTTTCCATTGTGAGTCTTTTGGAGTTGTCTTAGATCCTTGCATTGTTGAGGAGAGCTGAGTCTATCAAAGTCAGTCATCTCACAATGTGGCTGTTACTGTGTACAATGTTCTCCTGGTCCTGCTCATTTCATTCTGAAGCTTACTACTTTTGTAAAGGCTTAGAAAATCTTTATACATTTTTAAGTTATCTTTTTTGCCAATATGAATAAATCATTCTTCAAATTATTTCTCAAGGAACCTACAAGGGCTTGTAATAAATTATAATATTCATGGTTGAAATGAAGGAACTGAGTAAATAAGAAAAGCTAAAGGAGTGGAGAAAATTAGAGCAATTTCTTGAGCAGGGAAAGTTGGAAAAGGTATGGACAGATGTGTCACTGGGATATGACTCATCCTACACCCATTTTCTTCAGGGACTGGGGCACTGAGAGAAAGGCCAAGGGAAAGATGGCTATAGTTCCTGTCAAGTTCATCCACTTTCTCTCTCTCCCCACTCCAATCTAGCATACTTAGTTTTCTTAGGCAGAGATCTGGTAATGGCATACCACCACTCAAAATCTTTCTTTGGGTCCCTATTGTCATTCAGTTGTTTCAGTCATGTCTGACTCTTCATGACCCCATTTGGGATTTTCTTGACAGAGCTACTGGAGTGGTTTTCCATTTCCTTCTTCAGCTCATTTATCAGATGAGGAAGCTGAGGAAGACAGAGGTTAAGTGACTCATCCAGGGTCACACATCTAGGAAGTGTCTGAGGCTGAATTTGAACTCCAGGTCCAGCACTCTATCCACTGCAGTGCCATCTAGCTGCCCGCTCAGCTATTGCCTACTCAGTAAAAGTGAAACTTTTTAGCCTGGTAATCGAGACCCTCCACTATCTACCCTGCTGTGACAACAACGTTGCTAGCAGCTACTGTGGCTGTGTAAGACCAACCACAAGAGCACACAGAAGGGCTGCCAACACAGGTTCTTTGATATGTTTTTCTAAGGAAAGCAACTTTATCAGGTTAACAATCTCAGTTTAATTAAACATACATATATCATTCACTTAGTTCAAGGAGGAAAAATCAGCCCCCTGAACTTCAGGGCTAATACAAACAGAAATTACAAACATCAACAGACAGACTTTGTCTGATTCAAATCACAATTCATGGTTACCAGAGAAGCACCAACATCTGGGTTACAAAGCTGGGGTGGGGGGCTATTTCAATGGCTTGCCCAGAGTCTTGTCATTCTTTCAATGAGTATACCTCCAAAAGTCAAACGCTAACCTTTCAGTGCATATACCCTGTTCAGGACCATGAGGGCTGGAGGCTCACCATTTAGGGTGTGGGAAAGTTAGTTAATCACTGGTACCATGTTGGATATGTATACATTGCCTCCAATCAATGACTGTATACATTGTTTCCAATTAATGACTGTATAAATTGTTTCCAATCAATGACTCTTGATTATCTTAGTGCTGAAAAACACTCCAAGACAAGACAAAAGATCCCACTTTACCTGCCCCATTCAAACAAAAGCCAGACTCATCAGAGGCACTTAAGAGAACAGCAAAAAATCCTTCCCTGACTACCATTACACGTGCCCCACCCTGCACCAGTTTTCCAGCCTTTTCTCCCAGCACCCCTCTCCATGTGCTGACCAAGATTACTTGTCATATCCCATACATGTCCTTTACTTTCCAATCTCTATGTTTGTTGCCTGGGCCTGGATCATTCTCCCTCACCCTCAGGATGTGAAATTCTTACTTATCTTTTAAAGAGCAATTCATGTGCCACCTTTTGTCACAGGGTCACAGATTTAGACCTGGAAGGGATCTCAGAGACCATTTAGTCCAAAGATTCTTCACCTGGGGTCTATGGCCCATCATAGGGGTCCTTAGATAAATTTTAGGGACTCTGTGAACTTGGACGGAAAAAACTACAACCATATTTCAATGTAATTGGTCTCCTTTGTAATTCTATATATTTTATACATTTAAAAATATGATTCTGAAAAGGGGTCCTTAAGTTTCATCAGACTGACTGCCAAAGGGGTCTAGGACACAAAAAATGTTAGTAACCCCTAATCTAGTTCAACCTCTTAATTTTGCAGAGAAGGAAACTGAGGCCCAGAGAAGTTAATGGACTTGACCAAGGTTACACATTAGACTATAGTTTTCAAGCTGGAAGAGATCTCAGAGGTCACCTAGACCAACCCCTTCATTTTACATATGGGGAAACTGAGGCCCAGGGAAAGGAAGTTGTTCCAAAGTCTCAGAGGTATTAAGTGACAGTCAAAATTTGAACTCAGTTCCTCTAATTCCAAATTGGAAGCTTTTTCCACCTCCCAGCCCCCCAACCTTTCTCCTTGGGCCTCACATAGCATTTTCATTGCACTTCTCGAATTGAGCTGTCAGATAAGATTATGTATTATGTGTGAGAATGATCTCTGTTGGTACCTTATCTGGTCTAGTATAGGCTCCAAGAGGGTAGGGGCCAGGTCCTATTTAAATAAAATCTCCTACAATGCCCAGTGTAGGGCTCTGTGCATTGTAGTCAGGAGGGAAGGAAGAAAGGGGGAAGGGATGGAGGAAAGAAGAGAGGAAGAAGGAAAGGAAGGAAGGAAGGAAGGAAGGAAGAAAGGAAAGAAGGAAGGAAGGAAGGAAGGAAGGAAGGAAGGAAGGAAGGAAGGAAGGAAGGAAGGAAGGAAGGAAAAGAGGAAGGTAGGAAGGAAGAAAGGAGGGAAGGAAGGAAGGGAGGGAGGGAGGAAGGAAGAAAGGAGGGAAGGAAGGAAAGAAGAGAGGAAGGAGGGAAGGAAGGAGGGAGGGAGGAAAGAAAAGAGGAAAGAATAGAGGAAGGGAGGGAGGGAGGAAAGAAGAAGGGAGAGAGGAAGGAAAGAAGAGAGGAAAGAATGGAGGAAGGAAGGGAGGAAGGAAGGCAAGAGGGAGGAAGGAAATAAGAGAAGAAGGAGGGAAGGAAGGAAGAGGGAGGGAGGAAAGAAGAGAGGAAACAATAGAGGAAGGGAGGGAGGAAGGAAGGAAATAAGCATTTATTAAGCACCTACCATGTGCCAGGCACTGTCCTAAGTACTTTACAAATATTATCTCATTTTTCGTTGTTTGTCCTTTGTTTTTGAAGAGGACCAGTGACATCATGAGTGATTTATTGACTTGTGAATGAATTGAATTTAAGAGAGGCAGAGTTGCACAAAATCATCAGCCTCCCTCTCTCTTCCGGAATCATCAAAATCCAGTGGCAAGACAAAAGTCAAGAGGACTGGCAATGGCCTAGGATGCAGTGGATGACCTTGGCATCTTTGATGTCTGACCAAGCTCTAAGCCAGGGAGGTCCACCCTTAGGTTATCTTAGGGCTGCAATAAAATAAAATAATTATTCGAGGGCCGCACCCAGAATAAAAAATACAGTATACTAATAGAAAGTAAGGGAATGCGTGTCATCAATACGACAGGTGAAGGCACGAAGCGTGAAACCAAACACAAAACAACAAAGCGACAACACAACAGTGTAAAGGTAGGCACATACTGACTAGTCTGCATCATACAGACGGAACGCACCCCACAGACGGGTTGAAAATTCCATGTGATATGTTCCATCCGTAATACTGCTTAAAAACACCAAAGAAAATTAACATCAATGAGATTATTTATTAGTGATGGAATTTTAAAATCTAATATGCATTCCATGCAAATTATTATTTTATTTTTTCACTATGAAAATTAAAAGCCACAGGCGGGCCACATAAAATCATGCTGTGGGCTGCATGCAGCCAGGGCCGTATTTTGGACAACCCTGCTCTAAGTGTTCTACAGTGCCTGCTGTAGCCACCTTCATGGCCATTGGAACAAATTATTCTCATACACCCATTCCATTAGGGAAAGGCTTCACATGCTAGGGATAGACACTCCCCTAACTTACTGATGGGTTTGAGGATCATTGGTTGTCAATTCCCCTCAACCTGGTCAACAACTCTGGGAGGTAGGTGCTATATTATCCCCATCTTACAGTTGAGAAAACTGAGGCGGACAGAGGTTAAGTGACTTGTCCAGGGGCTTACTGCTGGTAAGTGTCTGAGGTGGAATATGAACTCGTAACTCCCCCCCCAGCACTCTATCCACTGTTGTCTCTGCGTAGGAGTGTGGGATTTAGAGCTGGAAGCACTTAATAAATTATTTGTGGAATTGGCTTTAATGTTGAAATTAGTTTGGCGATGGAGTGAAGGGGAAGGGGAAAGGAGGGACAGGCTAGGGGGTTAACATGTTAAGGCCCCATGACCCTGTGGTCTCATCTGAGTTGCATGTATTCACCCTGTTACAATGGACTCTTACATTGAAGATAAACCAACATGCTCTTATTTCTGAAGCATTGGCCTTGGGATTACAGGTCTTGGGTTCAAGTCCTTATGAGCTCAAACTCTGAACCTCAGTTCCCTTTGCAAACTGGGGGGAAGGTGTTTATTATTTTGCTTATCTCCCAGGCTTGGTATGAGCATCAAATGATACCAAGTGTTTTAGAATGATAAAGTATCGTACAAATGAGAACTATTATGAATATGATGTTAGAGTTCCACAAACTAGAGCTGATGGCCCAGTATGAGTAGGAAAGTTGGGTATCAAATCATTCTGAACCCTTCCCCTGCCTTTGCCTCCACTGTTTTTTGTCATACACTTAGGAGTTAGAGCTGGAACCTTAGAGATTATCCAGTCAAATTCCCTCATTTTACAGAGAAGGAAACTGAGGCCTCAGGAGGGGAAGGGCTTGCCCAAGGTCACCCATAGGCTTCTAGATCTAGAGCTGGAAGGAACCTTAGTGGCCATCTAGTCCAACCCCTTCATTTCACAGATGAGGAAACTAAGTCCCAGAGAGAGAAAGTTAATTCCCCAAGATTACACAGTGCGTTAATAGCAGAGCTGGGATGCAAAGCCACTCCCTCTGACTCAAAGTCCAGGGTTCTTAAATCTGGCCTCAGACACTTGACACACTAGCTGTGTGACCTTGGGCAAGTCACTTAATCCCAATTGCCCTGCCTTCCCCCTTCAAATAAAAAAAAAGATTCAAAAAAAAGTCCAGGGTTCCTTTCATTCTACCATGCAGCTCTCATGGGAGATCTGGGTCACTGATACTAAATGGATAAGGAGTAGAGGAGAGACAAATCAAGAAGTAACAACTATAGGTTTAGCAGTTGTTGTTCAGTTGTGTCCAACTCTTCATGACCCCATGGACCACAGCACACCAGGCTCTTCTATCCTCCACTATCTCCTAAAGTCTGTCCAAGCTCATGTTTGTTGCTTCCATGACACTATCTCTCCATCTCATCCTCTGCCATCCCCTTTTCCTTTTGCCTTCAATCTTTACCAACATCAGAGTCTTTTCCAGTGAATTCTGGCTTCTTATTATGTGGCCAAAGTATTTAAGCTTCAGCTTCAGTATTTGACCTTCCAGTGAGTAGCCTGAATTCATTTCTTTAAGTACTGACTGATTTGATCTTTTTGCTGTCCAAGGGACTCTCAAAAGTCTTCTCCAGCACCACAATTGGAAAGCATCAATTCTGCAGTGCTCAGCTTTCCTTATAGTCCAGCTCTCACAGCCTTTGCAGCTAGAAAAACCATAACAATTTTTAAACAATTTAACAGTAAGAACATTTTAACTTTAAAATTGACTGGGAATACCTAGCATAATTCATGTGGGCACATGAAAATGATATGCCAACACAGTACAACTCCCAGCTCTAAAAACTAGGAGAACCTTGGGCAAAGCATATTGGTTCTGCCTCAATTATTCCATTTTCTAGTCTGAACGATTGAGGTTAAAAATAAACTTCAAGGTAATGGGAAAAAGGTGAAGAAAAGCCTTTTGTAGGAGTTTCTAGGAAGCTCTAGCTGGGGTGAGTGATGCGTGGAATCATACTGCTAGCGTTAAAAGGGAGCTTAGAATACAAAATGTAAAATGCTGTCTTTGCCCTCTAAACTTCCCTCCCCAATCTCCTGTTTCTGTTGAGCAGCATCCCATCCTTCTAGTCACCTCAGTTGGTAACTTTGGAGCCATCTTGGATGCCTCCTCGTCCCTCACTCCCCAGATCCAACTGATTTCCAAGTCATGTCATTTCAATCTCAACATCTCTCTCATCTGTCTTCTCTCTAGCCCCCCGGCTAACATCCTGACTGAGACCTTGTCACCTCTTGACTGGACTTACTGTAATAGCCTCCTAATGCTAGTTTCTACCCTTTCCAATAGTCACTCAAATACTCCAGTGAATCCGGGGTCTCAGGAGCCACCCTCCTCTTCACAATACAGCCCACAGCCCACCTCTGCCTTCCCAACTTAGGTAACTCAAAACTTGCTGCTGTTCAGTAATTCCAGTCTTGTCCAACTCTTTGTGACTCCATTTGGGGTTTTCTTGACAGAGATACTGGGGTGGTTTGCCATTTCCTTCTCCAGCTCATTTTACAGATGAGGAAACTGAGGCAAACAGGGTTAAGGGACTTGCCCAAGGTCACCCAGCTAGTAAGTGTCTGAGGTCACATTTGAACTCAGATCTTCCTGACTTCAGACCCTGTGCTCTATCCACTTCACCATCTTATATGATTAAGGCACAGCCTTTCAGAAAGGGCCATCTATCAACATGTCATGATGAAGTCCTTTGTGGAGCAGGACTTTGCGGAGGCCATCCTTCACCCAGCTGCCAAAATAACCTTCTCTAGTGCACAGGTGTCTGACCATGTCACTCCCCTATTTCAAAACCATCGATGTATCTTTATTGCCTCCTGTGTAAAACAAAAATCCCTCAGTTTAGCATATAAGATCCTTCACGGTCCATCTTCAAGCTACCTTTCTTTCTTTCTTTCTTTCTAAAGGCAAGTGACTTGCCCAAGGTCACAGAGCTAGTAAGTGTCTGAGGCAGGATCTGAACTAAGGTCCTCCTGACTTCAGGGTCAGTGCTCCATCTGCTGCAGCATCACCTAGCTGACCCTCAAGCTACCTTTCCAAGCTTATTTTGAGTTACTTCCTTTTTTTAATTTTATTTTTTTTTACTTTTTTTTAGTTACTTCCTTCTTGTAATCAATGTTCTCCCTGGACTGAACTACTAGCTAAACCTGCCATTCTGTCTCCTTTGGGACAGCTTGAGTTAATATGAAGTTGTTCTTCATATCTACATCTTTGTAACTCCCACCCATTGATTCTAGTTCTGTCTTTTGGGGCCAGGCATGAGTACAATCCCTTTTCCATGTGAAACACCATTACATACTTATGATAGGGTTAGAGTTAGAACAGACCTTAAAGGCCTTTAATCCAATGCACTTATTTTACAAATGAGGAAACTGAGGCACAGAGAGGTTAAGTGACTTGCCCATGGTCATTATTGTTGTTTTTGTTCATCCTTCACTCTCAAAGAGAAACAGTGACATCATGAAAGCAATGTGCTAACACATAGCTAGCAAATATCAGAGGCAAGATCTGAACACAGGTCCTTCTCTTGTGCTCTCCAAGGCCAACATCCTATGCCATATGGCCTATTATGTCCCTTCTAAGTATCCCCAGTACCTTGAACTACTCCTTGCATGGTATGAATTTGGGGCTGCCACCATCCTGGTTGCTGTCCTAAGAACATTTTTTAGTTTATCAATGCCTTTCTTAAAGGGTGGTTCCCAGATGTGGAGCTGATATTCCAGGTGGGGGCCCGACAGAGCAGATTATAGAAGAATGGCCACTTCCCTTGCTCTTAACCCTGTGTCCCTATAAATGTAACCTAAGTTCATATCAGCTGTTCGACCTGTTGGCAAAAATGTGTTGACTCATATTTAGCCTCCATCTCAACAACTGGTACTATCCCAACTCACCCACCCTTTGTGGCCTTGCTAGCTACTGTTTTTGGCAGCCTCCAACCTGGTTTGTCTCGGTACATTTTCCAACATTCCCCAATGAGCTCTGGTACACCCCCATCCCAGATACTCAATAGCTGCCATCCCTAAACCTATCTGAAGCTCTCTGATGAAGGTTCTTTGTAAGACATTGAGTATGCATAATATAGAGGAAAGAACATCTCATTCAAATTCAGAGGACCTAAAGTCTCAGCTTTTTCCACTTTCTTTTTGGCCTGAGGTAAATCTCTTCATCTTTCTGGGTTGATCTTTCCTTATCCATAAAATGAGGAGATGGGGCTATCAAGTCATTTCTAAAATCTCTTCTAGTTCCAAATCCTTTGGGCTAAGCCTGAATTCATGCCCCCACTACCCCTTTAATTCTCTGTGATTTTTTTAAAAATGCATTTTATTGATGCTTTTTTGTCTTATACTAGTCATTTTCCCTCTCACCTCCAGATTGAACCTGTCCCCTGCAAAAAGAAAAACAATAAAGCAAAAAACATCCAATACAAAAACTTTGCCTCACAGTGTATACAGTATTCTGTCCCAGTAGTCCCCCCCCAGCATTCTTCTATGAAGGAGGAGCTATATTTCAAAATTTCTTTTCCAGACTCTTCAACGGTTTTTCCATTACTCAGAGTTTAGCTTCCTCTTAGTGATTTTTCATTTACATCGTTGTAATTACTGTGTTGATAGAGCATTGGGCTTGGAATCAGGGAGATTCATCCTCATGAGTTCAAATCCAGCCTCAGATACTTATTAGCTGGGTGATCCTGGTCAAGTCACTAAACCCTGTTTGCTTCAGTTTCCTCATCTGTCAAATGAGCTGGAGGAGGCAATGGCAAACCACTCCAGTATCTCTGCCAAGAAAACCCCAAATGGGTCACAAAGAGTCAGACATGACTGAAACAACTCAACAACAATTAGCGTGTATATTACTCCCTTAGGTCTACTTGTTTTACTCTGTATCAGTTGATACAAATTTTCCCATGTTTCTCTGAGATCTTCATACTTGTGATTTCTTACTGCAAACTCATGTAACACTATATCTATACACTACGACTTTTTGCAGCCATTCCCCAATCAATGAGCACCTACTTTACTTCTAGTTCTTTCCTTACCCAAAGGGTGCTGCTATGAATATGTTGAACCTCCATCTCCATCTGTGATTTCCTTGGTAATTGTAAAGTGCAATTCCTGGCACATAGGAGGCACTTGGTGAATACTGTTAACTGATTCAGACTGGCAATTTGCAGTTAGAAAGAAAAGGGAATAAACTGTTTGTTCCATTTTGACCCAGAGATCCCTCTACTGATGGCTGTGTAATTTTTGTCAAGTTACTTGCCCACTCTGAGCTTCCATTTCCTTATCTATAGGATGGAAATTATATTAATAATAACCCCATCCTACTTACCTGGTAGGGCTACTGTAAGGAGCAGGTGTGGTAACAGCACTTTACAAGTACTACATGAATTTATTTAGTAAATGATTTCTGTCTATATCTAAATTAGTGCCTTGACTTCCTCAACAGTATTTTTCACAAAGTCATTCAAAAGGAAAGCTGTCACTCCATTTGTAGCTCTTTTATCCACAAGTGGCATCTAGTTATTAAAGGAAACTTGAAATATAAGATTTCCTACTGGTTTTTTTGCCTGTACTCTGGCATATGTAGGCATAATGGGTATGAAAGTCAATTACATCCTATTTTTGTTCACCATTGAGATACAGAGGATCTCTGAATTCCAATATTCTGGCCTTCCGTTTTGAGATACGTTACCAAAAAGTATAGGTTTAATCATGTCAACACAAAACTGGCTGGTTTTCCCCTTTCCTAATTTCTCACATTTTTTATGGAATCCACCCCTCCTATTCTCTCCCCTCTATCCCCCACCCCAGTTTCTTAGCAACACAGAGAACAATGTTGGCCCAGCCAGAGCTAACTTTATTCCTACCCCCCCCCTCAAATCTATCAGCTCACCTAAGAAACCATGCTTCAAATGCCAGTCACCTCCAGCTCTGGCACAGCCTGGCTTGATTAACAGCCTCCTGATGAACCAATCAATTGAGAACTATTCATTAAATGTCACCTTCACATGAGACCCTGAGGCATTGTGCTGGGCGCTGATGATGAAGGGGGTATGAAAGGCCATTCTCTCTTTCCCTTTCTGTCATCATTATCATCCTGTTTTGTACAAGGACAGGAGATCCTTGTTCTCACAGATATTACAGCCTAAACAAAGAGACAGGATGGATGGGCAGATAATAAATGTATAGACACTTTGAATGGAACTTTAATGATTATTTTAATTACCCTAATCATGGTTAGACTAATCTTCCTCATGCATAGATCTGATGATCATATCACCCCTTTGCTTAAAATCTTCAGTGACTCCCTATCACCATTAAAGATGAAATAGATGAATAAAGCATTTAAGACCTTTCTATGTGCCAGGCACTATGCTAAGTGCTGACGATACAACTACAAGCCAAAAAAAACCCCACTCCCTAACCTCAAGTTTACATTCTAATGGGAGAGACAACACATAGAGGGATACTGGAAAGCTTGGGGAGGGGAAAGGAGGTCATGGCAAGGCTGCTGGGTGAGATAGAGAAGTCTAGAGAATAAAGAGTGGAGCCAGGAGTGAAGCAACCATGGCTTGGGAGACTCAGGAAATGGTGGTCCAAGCCAGGAACTCAGCAATCAGAAGAGACAATTGTAGGGCAAAGGCATCTTCAGGGTGAATGAGGAATAGAGCTAGGAATGGTTCAGTGACCTGAGTCCATTTCTACCTGGCATTCCAGGCTCTCCATGATCTGCCATCATTGATCCTTTCCAGCTTTAGCTTGTACTACTCACCACTACATTACAGACAACACGTATTACCCTCTGTCCAGATTCTGCGCTACCAGTTTCCCTCTTCCACTGAAAGTTTACATCTTATATAGCATACTCTCTTAGCTACTTCCCCAACTTTAGCTGGCAGTCATAGGTTGGGGTCCTCAGAGCTCAGCTGACTGCTAATACTTAGAATTCTGAGGGACCCAGCATTGTCATGTAAGTTTAGCTAAGATTAATGAAAGATCCCCCCAAGTAAATTTGTTTGGGCATTGTAAGGTTACTGGGGAATAAGATCTTTCCTGCCCATCAATAGGCCTCATATGGAGCCCATTAAGGGAAGTTTGCTTGCTTGTAGGAAGGCCTACATACCTTTCGCTAATTTCTAATTAGGCACTGAGCCTAAAGAGTATATATTATGAGAGGTGAGCTTTTGCTTTGGGGGCTCGCTTATGAGAAAGATGTTGTGATTCCCTGGTCTGAGTGGCCTTCTGTTCCGAGCTCCCCAACTGCTCAAAGGTAAAGGCTCTCTTGATCCAGCGGTGAATACAAAGTATACATGGCAGTATGGTTTTGATTCAGGCAGTAGAGCCCTGTCTGTTGGTCTTCATTTCTCTTCTCTGTATTTCCTCTGTATTTTATATGATTAAAGAAGATTGTTGACCCCTGAAACAGCTGTCTTTCCTTAGTAAAGCAGATAAAAGAACCTATACTAGCAGCCATGCTGGGTATGCCAGCGTGGTTGTTGTTACAGGCATATAGAGTTGGATTCACATGGCATGACTGCCTGCTTACAACAAATACAGGGGACAGGGTTCCCTTGTGTAAGGTATGTAGCCAAAGGGGTCAACTCAGATGTGGCGCCCTGGAAATTCTTTTTTCCCTTTATGGACTCCTCATGAGTTTTCCCATAGTTCTTTGCTGGGCTCCAATGTCTGTTGCCTGTCTAGAGTCCATAGTCAGAAGGGCTCTCAATCCCTAAATCTACTGCTATCCTTGAGGGGACTGTTTTCCTGTTATCATCTCCAAACATTTCCTCTGTCATTAGCCACTACCTCTTGCTGCCAGTTGGCTGCTGATGGGACCTCAGATGGTTGGATGTATCTCCTGGGCATATGGGCACCCCTGTCTCACAATACTCATTCACCCAATAGCAGGAAAGAATAAACAAAAAAGACATAGAGGTAATGCTCTCAAGGACACACAATGACTGGGGTGGAGAACAGAGGCTTCCCTGTCTCTCATGCTGCACTTGTCATCACTTTTGCGGATTGTCTGCCAGGAAGTAAAAGAAGCAAAAAAGACCAAGAGATAGGCTTCATCCCTTTTGTATGTAAATTCAGTTCTGGATCAAAACCTCTTGAGTCATCAGTCCTTCTGGCTCCTCAGCCAATTAGTAGATTTTTTTTTGTCACCACAAAGTACCAGCCGCTTAGTCATGAATGGCTGTAAACTGGCTCCCCCAGGTTCCACAAATTGGATTAAAACCAGACAGAGGATATCTGCACATGCTCTGTACAACCCACCAGAAAAGGCAAATCTGGTCATTCACTAAGGACAGGGCCCTCATTGGTCAATTCCACTTATATAGCACCCCCTCCAGTAGCTGGCTAACTCCCTGACTTGGCACTCACCAGTTGTAGTTTGGGTCCCCAGGGTGCAGGTGGGAGGGAAAACGCTTACCTTTAGGGCTCGAAGAGTTCCCTGTGGAGTCAGGCCCCTAAATCTATAGCTCATGAGCCCTTACAGGTGAGCTTACCTTTGATAGTCAGCTGGTAGACACAATTAGGTCAAAGCAAAGGCATTTACTTTAACAGCATAGTAAGGACAATAGCTATAAAACGTTCTCCCCATAAACCTGAGGCTAATTTTTTACAACTACATACAATAGCTACTTCATAAATGCTGACTGACTGATTGAGAGAATATACAAGTAGTGAGGCACACACATAAGAAACATGTGACCAAAGCAACTCATGCCTCTGGTACTGCAGGACCCTGATATCCTCTTATTTTTCATAGTATCCTCATGCTGCTCTTCTCTCTCTCTTCCCCACCCCACACACAGAATCCCTACTCCTGGAGCTCACTGGATCAACTCCTCTCTGCAGCTCTACTCTCAACTGCCAGGGCTAGTTCTTTCCTGAATTCATAGTCGGTACTCTTCTCTGTTGCCAAAGGTCATGCTCCTTGAGGCTGCTTCCTGCTCCCAATTCTGTGTTCGCCTCTAGAAAGTATTTCTTGTTTTTTTTGTTGTTGTTGTTCTGTGCCTTTTCCCTGTCTACTCATCTACATGGGAGGGTGTAAGAGGCTTATGGTTTAAAAACCAGGGACTCTTGGGCCTCAGAGATGTTTTCAAGTGCTTTAGGGCAAATAATCATTACCTGGGTTATAGTCTTACCTTCAGAGATTAATATTGGGATACATATGGAATGCTCACTAGAAACTGAGGCCTCTGACAGAAAGATCAAAGCCACTGAACTATAAAGAAAAGTCTAAAGAAAAGACTGAGTATGAAGACATTAGCTAACTGTGAAGACCCTGGTTTTTTTCCTAGAGAGTTTGGTGCCTGAGAATTACAGTATCCTTAGCTGGTGGTGCAGTGGATAGAGTGCCAGGCTGAGACTCAGGAAGAGATGAGCTCAAATCCTGCTCCAGCCACATGCTAGGTGTGTGATAATGGGCAAGTCACTTAATCGCTGTCTGCCTCAGTTTCCTCCTCTGAAAAATAGATAGCACCTAGCTCCCAGGGTTGTTGTGAGGATCAAAAGAGATACTATTTGCAAAAAATACTTAGTACAGTGCCTGGCACACAGTAGGTGCTAAATAAATGCTTATTCCCTTCCCCTTCTTTCTTGGGAAGGTAAGAGGCTTAAGAGCTAAGACTGTAACAACAATTCGGCTAGCAGCAGCTGTTGAGGTGTAAGACTCAAGAATACCAGCAACAAGAGCTGGCAGCACAGGTTCTTTGATCTGCTTTACTAAGGAAAGTAACTTTAAGGGGTTAACAATCTCACTTTAATCATGCATACATATATAAACTCACTTAGTTCAGGAGAAAAAGCCAGCCCCCTGAACTTCAGAGAAAATACCAACAAATTACAAACATACATTATAAACAAACCAAATACAAACCAACATGTGGGTTAGCAAAGCGGGGAGGGGGGAGACACAATGGCTTGCCCAGAGTCACCTGCCACTCTTCCAGTGAGTGAGAGCCCCAAGGAAAAATGCCAACCTCTGAGTTTATATATCCTGTTCAGGGTCAAAGGGCATCACAACATGCGACTCAAACCCATGTAAACTAGGCTTTCCCTTAAGGCAAGCAAGTCATCAAAGACTCCCCATCTAATCAAAGAAACAAAGGCCAGACTCTTCAAGGGCACTTGATTAAATGAGTGCTAAAAGAGAAAACAGTAAAAGAAAGTCCCACCTTAATTACTGATACAGGCTCTGAAGGAGTAAGACAGAAACACCAGAGTGGAGGCTTTTTGGTTGTTTCCAGCCAAGAGTTTCTGCCTTCTCTAAATTACCAATAGCAAGAAGAAGCCTTTGGGCTTTAAGCTAAATGCCAGGCTGATGAAGTTGGCAGCTGAGCAGTGGAGACTACAACTGAAGCAACATTTGATGTAGATTATGTGTCTGGAACCAGTGTCTGGAAGAGTCATTTCCAGTGGAGATGCTGCAGGCCCAGTGGAAGCATCGCAACACCATTGCTAGAAAAAAAGGCAGTAGTTCCTCACTGTTGGAGGTGTAAGTTGCCCCTGACCACAGGTGTTCCATACATGTATTCCCTCTCTACATATGTTTACTAGGATGTCCCACTGATGGTGTGTGTGTATGTAGGAGAATGTGCCCTGAGGTCTAGAAGGAAATGTTTCATTACCATTTTTCTTACTATGCTATTTTACTAAATGCCTTTGCTGCCAACTAATTGTGCCCCTTCACTGACTATTAAAGGTAAAAGCATTGATGGGGGCTTGCGAACTACAGTTTCAAGGGTGGGGACCTACAGAGTACTTTGAACCAGGGGTAACTATTTTCTGTTGTGCCCAGATGGTGAGTTGGGGGTTATTCCCAGGTACCATATGTACATTACAATTATCTTAGTGCCATCACCCTGTAATTCCATGAGGGCAGGGATCTTGTCTAATCTATATTTTGTATTTCCCTCACACCTAGTATAGTGCTTTGCTCACAGTAGGTGTTCAATGACTATTTGCTGAACCAAAAACAGGGCATGCATACATGGTCTCTCCTTCTGGGTAAATTAGTTCTTTAATAATGATAGCTCACATTTTTATAGCATACATGACATCTCCAACAGCGTTATTATCTCCACTTTACAAAGAAGAAAACTGAGGATCACAGAGTGAAGGAATGAAGAAAAGAGCATCTAAGAGCTCATGATTTATTTACAAATCATTGGGTTAAGACTCAGGGGTGGGGAATCTGCGGCTTCAGAGCCACATGTGGCCCTCTAGGTCCTCAAGTGCTGCCCTTTGACTGAATCCAAAATTGTGCTGTGAAGTTTGGATTCAATCAAAGGGCCACACTTGAAGACCTATAGGGACACATGTGGCCTTGAGGCGGCAGGCTCCCCACCCCTGTTTAAGTGCTGGAAGTACAAATACAAAAGTGAAGAGAGTACTTGAGCTCAAGGGGCTTACATTCTAGTAGAAATTGACAGCACCTAAAAGGAACTGTATCCCAGGGAGGGGTATTTTGGTTTGGAAAGCTACTGGAATGGTAACACCAAAGGGATTAGATACTGGCACATTCTTTACAGTAGCAATGGCAGTATTGATTTGAGTGGAGAGTTGATGTGGCAGGGGGAGGGAGGGTTAGGGAAGGGTAGGAAGGTTATGGTAAAGTATAGAGTAAATGCCAAACAGAGAAGTTTATAGGGTCTCTTCCAAATCTTAGATTCTGTATTCTAAGCTCTGGCCAAGTTCTGACATTCTGTTTTCTAAGATTCCTTGCATATCTGACATTCTGTGCTCCAAGGTCCCCCCCAGTTCTCACATTCTCTGTTCTAAGGTCTCTCTCAGCTCTAACATTTTATGTTCCAAAGTCCCTCTCAGTTCTGACATTTTGTCTTCTAAGGTCCATCCCATTTCTGACATTCTCTATTCTAATTCCCCTTCCACCATTTACATTTTCCATTCTGGGGGCCCTCTCAGTTGTAGCATTAGATGTTCTAAGGCTCCTTCTCTGTTCTATGGGGTCTCTCAGTTCTGACATTGTGTATTCTAAGGTTCCTCCTAGATTTGATGTTCTAGGTTCTAAGGTCCCTCCCAATCACGTCCCTCCTAGTTGGGATAATATATGCCCTGTGGTCCCTCTCAGCTCTGATATGCTACATTCTAAAGTCCCTTTCAGCTCTGACATTCTATGTTCTAAGGTTCCTCTTTCTCAACTCCCCTGGGGGAGCATAGTGCATAGGACTTAGAGTCAAGAAGACTTCCCATTGCATCCTGGGCCATCTCCAATCATCCTGATGAATATCAGGCCACTGGACCCAGATGGCTCTGGAGGAGAAAGTGAGGCTGGTGACCTTGCATGGCCCTCCCTCACTCAAATCAAAGTCAACTGCAAGTCATCTCATTATTTCCCTAATGTCATGGTCCTCTTCGAAAACAAAGGACAAATACAACAACAACAATCTAGCTGTGAGACCCTGGGCAAGTCACTATTCCTCAGTTTCCTCATCTTTTAAGTGAGGGATTTAGATTAGATGGCCTCTAAGGTCCCTTCCAACTGTAAATTTATGATCTTAGGATCCTAAGGTACCTTCTAGCTCTGCCATTTTTTTGTTCTAAGATCTCAGCTCTAACCTTCTCTGTGCAAAGGTCCTTCCAAGCTCTGATATTCTATTTATTTAAGTTCCCTTAAGCTCTGACATTGTATGTTCCAAGATCCCTCTGAGTTCTGATATTCTATGTTCTGAGGTCCATCTAAGCTATAATATGTCCTATAAAATATCCTAAGGTCCCAGCTCTCACATATTTCCCTTTAAATAAATCTTTCTATTATCTCACTTCAATGTCCTCCAAACATAAAAGTAATATAAGTTTCTCCAACCAATAGAGCTCCCGGATACTCCTGTTACTTTTTTCATGATTTTATTTATTGTTTTAATTCTGAACTTAAACTCCCCCCAAAAGCATTTCCATATAAAGACCAAACTGCAAAATGATTGTCTATGAAACTATGACTTTCCATTTCATACTGCTTACTTTAAAAAAAGTATGTAATAAATTCTATGTTACTTTTAAAATTATTCTGCTTTTCTGTGCTTCCTTCTGAGCCTCCTGAACTGTCCTCTTCTATGCATTAAAAAAGTTTCAATTGTCCTCTTTTTTATTGCCAACAATATTGCTAATCTCCATTATCCCCACAAGCACCACCTTCACCTCCATTAAAACTGAAAGGGATAGGGGGAAACCGTTGTAACATAAAAACAGTTCAACAAAATGAATTTACATAGTGGCCATGTCCAAAAATGTATGTCTTCCTGTACCTTGTGCTTATCACCTCTCTGTTGGGCGATGGAGAATATGCTCCACAATAGGTCGTCTGGAAACATTGTTGGTCATCATATCAGTCAACGTTTGTAAAATATCTTAAAAGTTTTTTTCTTCATATTGTTGTCCTTGAATAAATTATTCTCCTGATTCTACTCACCTCACTCTGCCATCAATTGATACTACCTAGGATCCTCTGAAATCATCTCTTTCATCATTTATTTCTGTGCAAGAACATTCTATTACCTTCACGTGCTACAGTTTGTTCAGCCATTCCCCAATTGTCTATGAGACAATGTAAGGTACTCCCTTAGATTCTAGCTCCTTTCATTTCTTTTTTCCCCCCATTTAATCTCCACTTGGGGATTAAGAAGTTTATTTTCCTTGTGACTATTCCTTCCCTGGTATTTCTCTTTCCTTTTAACATGTCACACTCCATCCCTGTTTATTTCTCTGTTGAGTTTGATGTATTTCTCCACCAAACTGTGGGTAAGAGTGTGTGTGTGTGTGTGTGTGTGTGGTGAATCCTACTTTTTTCTGTTTTAGATAAAAGTAAGGATCATTTGATGCCTGCTCCCCCAAATCCTTCCTCCTTGTTTGTTAATTTTTCTTACACTCTTTGATTATGAGGAAGTTCCATTTCCTTCTTTCTCCTTTCTACACATGTATTCCTCCTTTTGCCCTCTCCTTTATTTTCCCTCTTTAAACCTTCAGAACAGAACCAGTTACCTCCTCCAGTACCTCTTTTTCTTACTTAGCTCCCTCAATACCCTTTAAATGCATTAAGGTTCTGAAGAGACGCTTGTTTCTTCACCCTGCCCCCAATCCATTAGAATGTTAGCACTACATCATCATATAGCTCCTTGTTCAAAATCATTTCCCCTTCTAGTTTTCTCTGGCCTCTTGTGTTCATATTTCAGAGTTCCTATTTAGCTCTAGCCTTTCATAAGAAATACTTAAAAGTCCTCTATTTCATTTAAAGTCTATTTTCCCCCTGAAAGATTATACTCAGCTTTGCAGGGTATTATTCTTAGTTGTAAGCCCATCTCTTTTGCCTTTTGGAATATTGTATTTACAGATGCCTCTTGTTTAGAAACTGTCATGTCTTATGTGGTCTTGACTGTGGTTCCCTGCTACTTGGAACGATTCTTTCTGGATGTTTGAACTATTTTCTTCTTTAGTATGGAAACTCTGTATTTTGGCTATGACATTCCTGAAACTTCACTTTTTGGAGTTTCAGAAGGTGATTAGGGGATTTTTTTTTCTGTTTTAATTTTGTCCTTTGGTTCTATCTGGGCAGATTTCTTTTATTTCTTGAAATATAGTATACAGGCTTCTTTTGTATCATAGTTTTCAGGGAATCAAATGATTCTTAAATTCTCTTTCCTTGACTATTTTTCCAAGTCAATTTTTTTAATTAGATGCCTTTCATTTTCTCCTATCTTTTCAATATTTTGACTTTGTTCTAATATTTCTTGCTGTCCTGTGCAGTCATTGATTTCTGTTTAGTCTATTGAATTTTCTAGGGAGTCTCTAACTTGGATAATGTTTATCATTTTTTCCTAATTATTTTCTTCAGAGTTTTTATTTCATTTTTTGTCTCTTGCTTCACTTTTTCTAGGCATTAATGTAGTTCTTGTACAAAATCCATTTTTCCTTTGAGTATCTCTTTAAAGTTGTTATGTGTTACTTTCCCATTTGGGGATCTCTCTAGGTCTTCAATTTTTTTATACTCATTGTTGTCTTCTTTAGTTTACTCATTTCTCTAGCCTTAGTTCCTAAATTGGAGTTCGTGCCATGGCCAGGCCCTGCTTCTTGATGCACTTTTGGATGGGTTGGTAAGTCTTTTTTTATCTCAACCAGGGTCCCCTCCAAGGTTTAGCAGCTCCCCTCCATCCTTGAAGTTCAGAGCACTGGATCTTCAGGGCCCTCTATTGTATCTCAGGACAAAGTCCTATGGGTCTTAGAACCTGGATTGTCCCATCTTAGCTTTGCCACTCCTGGGGTTTCCAAGGTCCCTGACTGAGGGCTTTGTGAACATCCTGGTGCTGAATTCAGTTAGTCCTCCAGTTGTGATGCCTCTTGACACAGAGCCTGGGCTATAGTTGGTCACATAGGAGGCTGTGGGCTTTGCCTGAGTTGGTGATGGTTTCTAGGTGGCTCTTCATGAAGTTCTGGGACAGAAGAAATCATTCACTGGATATCTCATTCAATTTCTTGATCATTGTGAATTTCAGTGGTTTTTTTTTTGTTGTTGTTGTTGTTTTTTTTTGCTAGAGTAGACATGTGGGAACCGAGCAATCTGCTTCTCTTCAGGCAGTCATCTTAGTAGCTGACATTCTGTATTCTAAGGGCCTTCCCAGATCTGACTTTCTATGTTTTGAGGACTCTCCCAGCTCTGATACTTGCTGTTCTAAAGTCCCTTTCACTTCTTATATTTTCTGTTCTAAGGTTCCTATGGCTCTAAATTCCCTCCCATTGCTAACAGTCTGTTTTTGGTGGCATTTTTTAAGTGAGGTGATTATTTTTAGAGAAATTTTTCATTTTGAAAATTTTGAATTTAGCAAACACCAAATTAAATGAGCATTTCCATATACATTGTAGAACAGATGGAAAGGATTGTACATGAAACTGTGAATCTCCATTATGTACAGCTTGCTTTTCTTTGGAAGTATTTAATAAATTTAACAAGTGACTTTCAAAGCTGTCCTGCTTGTCAGTGATTCCTTCTGGCCTTTCTGCTATTCTCTTTTCATTTTGGGGAGGAAAGGAACCCCATCACCATCACCCTTCTCTCCACCCATTAAAAAGAAAAAAAAAGAAAAAAAATACGAAACCCTTGTGACAGATATGCATAGTCAAGTAAGATAAATTACCACATTGGCTAACTGCAAAAATACATGCCTCATTCTGCATCTTGAGTCCATCATTTCTCTATCAGGATGAGTATGGCATGCTTTATCGTTAATCCTCTGACATCATGGTTGACCAAAAGTTACTGTCATTCAAAGTTGTTTTTCTTTGCATTGCTGTTATTATTACATAAATTGTTCTCCTAGGTCGTTTCAACAACCTGGCTAGCAGCTTCTGTGGGGGTATAAGATTCACCCACAGCCAGCACCCAGAAAGCTGTCAACAGCACAGGTTCTTTCGATCTGCTTAATTAAGGAAAGCAAGGTGAAGGGGTTGACAAGCTTACTTTTAATTCAAATATCATTCAGTTAGTTCAGGGGAAAAAACCAGTACCCTGAACTTCAAAACAAAATGCAAACAAATTACAAACATCAACAGACAGACTTTGTCTGATTCAAATCCCAACACAGAGTTACCAGAGTTCAACAAAGTTTCAACATCCAGGTTTACAAGCTGGAGGGCTCCTTAGCTACAGCTTCCCAGAGTCTCCTCATCAACACCATCTCCAAAGCCCCACACAAATGGCTCTGTCCTCCCTTCTTATAGGGCTTCAAACATCAAACATCATCTGAATCACCAGAGCTCAGGCTCTGGTGATTGGTTCTTGAGTTGGCCCCTCCCCTTAGGACCCTGGGAGGTTCACATCCACATGGATTACGTTAACACCTAATGGGGTTTGGGCCTGGGGCTTAGCACCTAGTAAAGCTCACTGAGATAAATTGAGTCACTCAAAGAAAACAAAGGCCATTCTGGTTACATAGGTCTGCTTACTTCATTCTGCATCAGTTCACATAAATTTTCCCAGGTTCCTCTGAAGCCGCATCTTTCATCATTTCTTACAGCATAATAGTATTCCAACATATTCATATACCATAATTTGTGGAGCCATTCTCTAGTTGATGGACAAACCCTTGATTGCCAGTTCTTGGCTACTACTAAAAAGCTGCTATGAACATTTTTTCCACATACGGACCCTTTTCCATTTTCTTTGATCTCTCTGGGAGTATTGGCCTAGAAGTGGCATAGCCGTGACTTTTTAGGCATAGTTCCAAATTACTTTCCTGAATGACTGGACCAATCCACAGAACCATGCATTAATGTATCTGTTTCCCTGAAGCCCTTCCACCATCTGCCATTTTCTCTTTTGTCACTTTTGTCAATCTGACGCATATGGGGTGGAATCCCAGAGTTGCTTTAATTTGCATTTCTCTAATCACTTATGATTTGGTGCATTTTTCTTTTTCTTCTTCCTCTGAAAACTGTTTGACCATTTTTTTAATTGGGAATGGCTCATTCTCATAAATTTGAATCAGTTATTTATGAATCTTGGAAATGAGACCTTTATTAGAGAAACTTGCTACAAAGAGTTTCCCTCCAGTTAACTGTTTCCCTTCTAAATTCAACTGCATTGTGACGTTTCTGTTCCAAGGTCTATTTTTTTTGTAAATGTTTTAAATTTTAAACTCAAATACAAAATGAGAAAAGAAAAAAACACTGCCATGTACACAGCAGACCATAAGAGAGGATTCAATATAAAACAATACTTTTCCATTACAAGGAAACCTATATAATAAATACTATACATTGTTTTCAAAGCTGCCCAGCTTTTCTTTGCTTCCTTGTTGGTTTTCTTTTGTTCTCTGCTGTGCACTTTTTACTTTATTATTTTCCCTCTCTTCCCCTCCCCCTCCCCAAAAAAGGCTACAGTTAAGCGTGGAGATATATATACACACATATACACAGATATCTATAAACATACAGATACACTCATATACATATATCTAAGGCCATACTATGCTTATTTCCACCTGTCATCTGTTTCTCTGAAGGTGGATAGCATCTTACTTCATAGGTACAAGTCCTTCCATAGTTTTCTAAATCTACCAGCTCATTACTTCCTACACCACAAAAATATTGCAACCCAATCAAATCCCAACTGACAGATTGTCTATGAAAGTTTTTCCCCCAATTTTCTGCATTCCTTCTATTCTTGGCTACATAGGTTTTATTTATACATGAAAATTTTAATTTAAAATAATTGAAATTATCCTTTTTATACTTCAACAATGCTCTCCCTTATAATATAGTTTAAGGTCTGATACTGCTGAATTTACTTTCTTTAGATCTTTTTTCCTGGTTTCTTTGAAGTTCCTGACCTTTTGCTCTTCCAAACGAACTTTGTTATTATTTTTTTTAACTCAGTAAAATTTTTTTTTAGTAATTTAATTGGGATGACATTGAATAGACTAGTTAGGTAAAATTGTCATTTTAAAAATTATATTGGATTTACCGACCCATGAACAGTAAATATTACTTCAGTTATTTAGATCTGGGTTTATTTGTATAAAAAGTGTTTTATGTTTATGTTCATATAGTTCCTGCATCTGTTTTGGCATGTATTTGCTCAGGTATTTTATACTGTCTAGGTATTTTAAATGGTCTAAAACAATATAGAATAATATTTCTGACACATAGTATAGTTTCTCTATTTTTCACTTTTGATTAAATTTATTTTAACTTTAACTTTGTCTGAGATCATGATTACTATTCCTGCTTTTTTTACATAATAAATTCCACTCCCACCCTATATTTTATCTTTGTGTGTATCTCTTATTTTTATAATGTTTCCTGAAAGCAACATATTGTTGAATTAAAATTTTTAATCTGCTATCCATTTCCGTTTTATGGTTAAATTTGTCCCATTCACATTCTAAGCTACAATTACTTGTGTATTTTCCTCCTTCCTATTTTTCCTCACTATCCCTCTCACCCTGTTTACCCTATCCCTCCTCACTCCTCTGCTTTACTTCTACCTGCTGCCTTGCCCTCCTATTCCTTACCCTACCCACCCCTCTAAAAGTCCCTTCCTTATCCTTTCCCCTGACCCTATCCCCTTGCCTTGTTATTTCTTTCTGAATTTAGAAGATTTTTGTATATGTATATGTATGTATATGTATATATATATATATATATATATATATATATATATATATATATTTCCCTCTTTAATCCATTCCCAATGAGAGTAAGGTTCCAGTACTACCCCCCCACTAGCTTCTTCTGTATCATTTTTTCCTTTTATGCCTCACTTGTATGAGACAATTACTCCTTTTTTATCTTTCCTTACACAGTTTTACTTTTTTTAGAATCACCCCCATTATACTCAGCTCAGCCCAAGCCTTTTTTTCAAATTACCCAAATAATGATGACAATCATATGAGTACTGCTAATATTTTCGCATATACCAAGTAAACAATTTGACTTTATGGAGTCCCTTATAATTGGCCTTTAATGTTTACCTTACATTTCTCCTGGATCTTATATGTCGAATTTTCCATTAAGTTCTGGGGGTTTGGTCACAAAAACCTGAAAGTCTTTCAGTTCGTTAAATGTCCATTTTCTTTTTCATTCAGGATTATACTTAATATTGCTGGGTAAGTTACCCTTGGTCATAACCCCAGCTCTTTTCCTCTACAGAATATGGTATTCTAAGACCTACAGTCATTCAATGTAGCAGCTGCTAGGTCTTGTGTAATCCTTATTGTAGCTCCATGTATTTATATTGGGTTTTTTTTGTTGTTGCTTCCAATATTTTCTCCTTAATCTGGGAGCTTTGAAACTTGGCTATGATACTTCTATAAGTTTTCCTTCCGAGATCTCTTCCAGGTGGTTATCGGTGGATTTTTTTTTCTATTTCTGCTTCGTCTTCTTGTGATAGAATTTCAGGGCAGTTTTCTTTGATAATTTCTTGTAATATTGTATCAAGATTCTTTTTTTAAATCACAACTTTCAGATAGTCTGACTATTTTTATATCATCTCTCTTAGATCCTTTCTCCAGATCAGTTGTTTTTCTGATGAGATGTTTCACTTTCTCTTCTATTTCTTTTTCATTCTTTTGATTTTGTTTTATGATTTCTTGGTGTTGTAAGACATAATTAGCTTCCCCTTGCCCAATTCTAGTTTTCAAGGAATTATTTTCTTCCTTAAGGTTTTGATTATCTATTTCAAGTTGGTTGGCTTTCTTTTCATAATTGTCTTGATTTTCTTGGATTGCTTTTATTTTTTTTCTAATTTTTCCTCAATCTCTCTTATTTGATTTTTAAAGTCCTTTTTAAGTTCTTCCAAGAACTCTTTTTTTGTGCTTGGGACCATTTGACATTTCTCATTGATAAAGCAATGGCTCCATGATCTTCCTCTGAATATGAACCTAGATCTTCTCTATCCCCATAGTAGCTATCTATGGTTAGGTTCTTTCTCCTTTGCTTACTCATTTTTATTTATTTAGTTTTTGTTTTATTTTGTTTCTAGCAGCTATTAGTGTAGTCAATTTGTACTCCCGAGGTATGGGGAATGATGTCCCAAGTCTCAGGTCCATCTTACTGTTATTTTCTGAGATCTGTCTTGAGGGCCAACCTTGAGCCCTCCTCTCCACTCCTAAGCCACGGCTAGGGCCCCCAGCCACACTGTCCCACAAATGATCTTGCTCCCATCAGTCCCTCCCATGGCTGCAAACTTCACCTCTCCTCTCTGCCCTGAATCTGAAACCAGAGTCTCTGCTTGCCTGCAAATGCCCACAGCCAACAGGGTCCCCACCACTCACTACTGTACTCACTAGGTGTGTACTAGCTCCTTCTCCCTGCAGCCACAGCCCAGGATGAGTCTGGTCAGCACAGCTATGCTTAGCATCCCGACAGTGGAAGGTCCTTCAGTCTTCTACTCAGCTCTCAACCACTACATACTGTCTGCAAAATGAAAGTTTCTAGGGCTGAGGCTGCCACTCAACCTAGCTGCCCCCAGGGCTTGTTTGTTGATTCTGCAGAGTTGGCCAAGAGGTGTTTGTACTTCACTCAGGCTGAATCTCTGCCCCTACAGGTAAGGTCTTTCCTGGGGTCTTCTCAAATTGTCTTAGGAGGACAACTGCTTTAC
This sequence comes from Trichosurus vulpecula, assembly GCF_011100635.1. Taxonomy (NCBI): domain Eukaryota; kingdom Metazoa; phylum Chordata; class Mammalia; order Diprotodontia; family Phalangeridae; genus Trichosurus; species Trichosurus vulpecula. The sequence continues at coordinate 6,843,764 of NW_023494377.1, forward strand.
CTTGTGTTTATTTCTGCTGCTCTGAGGTCACATTCTGCCTTTTTTGTGGAGGAAATTTGGAGAGCCGAAAGACCTACTCCACCATCTTCCCAGAATCCTCTCCATTCCAATGTCTCTTCCAGCTTTGACTGACATTCTGTGTTCCTCGGTCCTTCTCAGCTCTGATATTTTGTTCTCTCTGGTTCCTCTCAGCTCTGAAATTCCATGTTCTAAAGTCCTGTCTATAGAAAAAGGATACATGTGTACAAAAATATTTATAGCAACTCCTTTTGTATTGACTAAGACTTGGAAATTAAAGGGTTGTTCTTGTTTTTATTGTTGTTGTTTATCCTTCCTTTTTGAAGAGGACCAATGATAATCACGGGGTGATATCTTAACTCACATGAGAATTGGATTTAAGTGAGGCAGAGTTGCACAAAGGTCATTCTTACTTTCTCTTTCAGAGTCATCAAAGTCCAGCAGCAGGACAAAAGTCAAGATGACTGGCAATGGCCCAGGATGCAGTCAATGACTTTGGAGTCTTCCATATCTGACCAAGCTCTAAGTGCTTCATGGAATATTGAGCTAAAAGAAAGGATGAAAGAGATGATATCAGAGAAACCTGGGAAGACTTGTGTGAACTGATGCAGAGCGAAGTGAGCCGACCCAGAAGAAATTTTTAACAATAACATTATAAAAAAAATTATGAAACATTTAAGAACTTTGATCATTGCAATGACCAACCCATAGTTCCAAGAGGACCAATGGCAAAACATGCTATCCAATTCCTGAAAGAGAAGAGATGGATTTAATACATTTTTGGAAGTGGCCAATGTTGGAAATTGCTTTGCTAGACTATGCGTATTTATTTACAAAGGTTTTGTTTTGTTTTCCCTTTTTTCAATAGGGAGAGGGGAGGGAAGGGGAGAAAAAAATGCTCGTTAATTGAGAAAAAAGACAATTAAAAAAAATAAAGACCCTTTCAGTTCTGACATTCTCTGCTCTAAGGCCCCTCCCAGCTCTGACATTCCCTGTTCTAAGGTTGTCCCTCCCAGCCCTGACATTCCCTGTTCTAAGGTCCCTCTCAGCTCTGACATTCCCTATTCTAAGGTCCCCCTGCACTGTGACTTCCAATGATTCTTTTCCCAGGTCAGTGCACCTGTCCCCTTGGGGAGAAAAGTTGGATACTGTCCTGACAAAGTCAGAAAAAAAGGTGCTCTCCTTTCTGAGGCCTCCCAGCCAGTGCTGATGGGTGGCCCATCCCTGGGCTCTTTGGCTGCCCAGCTGGGTAGCTCCCAGTTGGCCTCTAGCCTCCCTTATAGACAGGCACTGTGCATCTGTTCAGCTGCACTACAGCCCTCTCAGCTCCCCACCTAGTTGTCGGGTGGCAGAGATGGTGACTTAGTCCCTGTATCCCCTCCTCCCCCTGCCTACATGGGCAGAGGTTGGGGTGGCAGTGGAGGGGGGGGGCGCTTTCCTTTTTTCCGCACGAGCGAGAAAAGAAAATCCTCACTCCCTTGGACTCCTCAAAACCTTTGACATAATTAACTGTGACAAATTGATTTCAAGTGCGGTGGCAGGAAGAGGAACGGGAAGGCCACGCGCTGTCCTCTGGGAGTTGTAGTCTGAGGGCCGGTGAGTAGAATGGTCGGCTTCAGGAGAAGGACTACAAGTCCCAGGCGTCCCCGCGGCCGCCATCGCACAGTCTCCAAGCCCCCTGCCCGGAGGAGGGGGCTACATTGTGTCTATTGTAGCTTTTGGCCGCCTATTCGGGAGACCTTCTCTGGACGGTGAAATCGGGCCTGAAAAGCATGGCTGATGAGCAGGAAATCATGTGCAAGCTGGAGAGCATCAAAGAGATCAGGTGAGCAGCGAGGGCATGGGGGTGGGGGGGAGGACCCCCAGCCCAGCACCCCTGGCTGCAACTGCTCCCTCCGGCCCCCGCCCCTGTCCCCAAGAGAAAGAAGGTGTGAGCTTGAGGAGTGGGAGGGGAGGATGCCCAGTGATGGCTGGGCTTGCACACATCTGTCCAGCTGTGGTCCTCCGGAGCATCTGGCGAGGCAGGGCTGGTTTCTTGAAGATGCTCTCTTGCCTGGGCCACTTGAACCTCTTCCCGCCCCTCCGGCCCCAGGAGAGAGGAAACCTATCCCACAGACCGCTGCCTTGCTGGCTTTAAGAGAGCATGAAAATCCCTGGAAGGGTAGTGGATTTCTCTTATTGACTGGGTGGAGAGGATGGAATCAAGAGAGCTGAGTTCAAATCTTTCCTTCGCCATTAACTGCCCCCTCCCAAGTGATCTTGGTACAGTCATTTCTGTCCTCTGAGTTGCAGTTCCTTCCTCTCTAAGATGCTAGGAGTGGAGGAGATGATTCCAAAGACCCCTTTTACCTTTCAACTCTCTCAAACTGCACCTCTGGAGGAGATAAGATGCGCCCAAAAATTAATGCTAGTACCTTCCCTCCCTTGGTTATCCCCAGTTTATGCCATACATAGTTTATTTGTACATGGTTGTTTGCATGTCATCTCCCCTAGTAGACTGGGAACTCCTTGAGGTCAGGCGCTGTCTTTTTTGGATCTTTTTTTATATTTTAATGCTTAGCACCGTGCCCCACATAGAGAAGGTGCTAAACAAAAGCTTGTTGACTTACCCTCCCCTGAACTTCATATTCTGAAAGCCTTAACGGAGGAGGGGAGGTCGTGGTGGGTTGTAGGAAGGGAGCCCTCAACTTGAAACCAGACCACCTGGCTTTGAGTCTCTGCCCTGCTAGGTACTGTGAGTCAATCACCAGGCATGCATTTATTTATTTAGCTCCCACACTGGACCAGGCCCTGGGGAGGAAGATCCAAAGAAAACAAAAAACCCAAATGCTTCTTCCCTTCAAAGAGCTTATAGCCTATCTGGGGAAGTCAGAGAGCGCAGTGGCAGGAGCCCTGACATTGAAGTACAGGAACCTGAATTCAAATCCTTTTTCTGTTACTTTGTGTGACTTTGGACAAGTCATTGTTACCACACTGGGCCTCAGTTCCCTGTCTGTGAAATAAGAGGTTGGACTAGCTGGCCTCTAAGGTCTTAAAGCTTAAGACCTTATCTCTAAAACTATGACCTTATGTCCTCTGTGTGTATATGTACTATGTATGCACGTATGTATATGTATGTGTGTGTATATGTATATGCTAATGGGGGAGGGGTAGAAAGGGAGGCACTAGAACACCTGGGATGTGGAAGGTGTCTCTTGAGCTAAGCTTTGAAGGAAACCAGAAATCCTAAGAGGCTGAGGTGAGGGAAGGCATTCCCGGCATGGGGGAACAGCCTGTGCAAAGACACGGAGATGGGAGATGGGGTGTTTTGCATGAGGAATACTAAGAAATCCACTCTGTGAAAGTCACAGGATGACTAACCCCTTTGCTTCCAGAATAGTTCATTGAGGTAGTAGAGAGTACACAAAAGGGAATCATGGGTGATAAGGCCAGATAAGATGCTCTGCCTCTCTGGGCCTCATTTTCATGAAGGGTCTCTTCCAGGCATTCGATATATTCAACAAACACTTCTTAAGCACCTACTATGTACAAAGTCTTGTGCTCAGTGCTGGGGATACAACTATTAAAAATGACATAATCTCCACCTTGGAGAATGGAAGCTTCTTGAGAGCAGGAACTGTTTTCACTTTTGTCTTTGTATCCACAGCACCCAGCCAAGTGACTAGCACACAGTAGGTGCTTCATTAATGCTTGTTGATTGATTGAAGGAACTTACATTTGACTGGATTCTTTCTGTGTTAGTGAGCCACAAAGGCAATTATTCTTTATATTGCTAACCAACCTGATTAATTACTTTGCGTGAGAAATTTAAACAAAGCCCAGAAACATGAAAAACATCTTTGTGATAGTTGGTCTAGTAGCTAATGTATCCCATTTGTAATCAGCTTTTCCTAAAATAATAGAAAACAATCTCTCTCACCCTCAGTTTCATCATCAGTAAATACATATCTATGACTTCCTCAGTGCGGGGAATTCTCTCTGCTGCTGGAGATAAAACCCTGGCCAAGACTTCATTGGGAAGAAGTCCTTGGGAATTTCCTGAGACCTTGAGAGGTCAAGTAACTTGCCCAGGGTCACATGGCTAGTGGTGATGATGATGACGATGACATAAAAATAAGAAGAAGAACTACAAATGGTATATAGCACTTTACAGTTTTCAAAAATGGTTATCCCTTCCACATGGCAACTTTCTCCATTGTAGTTTCAATATATCACGGGTTGGCATAAGCAATTAAATGAGAATTTGGGGGGAGTTTTGCAGAAGTCGCAGACGACCCACAAAGACCCTTTGTCAGACACATTCCAGATGGGATTCCTTCATGTATAGGGTACACTAGATGGCCACTGAAGTCCTTTTCCTGTGATTGTGACCATAAGGTTCACTCTCCAAGGGCCTGCCTGGTTTAGCACTCACATCTCCGAGAAGTTCTTAATAACATGTGAAAGACAGCATGGCAAGTGGGGAGGTATCAAACACATTGCCAACAACATTTCTGAGTGCAGCCTGACCCAGATTCAAATGTCATTGGGAAATATTTAACAAAATAAATAAAAATATGACACAACATCGTGTTACCATGTGGTTTTCTAAGTCAATATTCTGCCCTCAGGGATCCTTATGTACAGTTTAGGAGCCCTCCTTTCTATTTGAGTTTGACACCAGTGTTAGTGGATAGGGCCTGAGATTTGGGAGGGGGGGGGTGGTCATGAAGTGCTGGGTTCAAATCTTCCTTAAGAGCTGTGTGACCCTAGCCAAGTCACTTCCCCTTATATCTGTAAGATAAGGAAGTTGGACCAAATGGCCTCTAAGGTCCTTTCCAGCTCTTGACCTAGGACTCTCTGAGCATTTGGCATTTCTTTAGTGTTTTCTAGTCTCAAAGTTTCAGCTTTGCAGCCAGATGGGATAAACCAGCTCCATGGATCTGTAAGGGGAGGGCTGCAACCATGCTCCCCTGTCCTCTCCTCCCAGGACATCACCAGAGGGTTGGGGCAGGGGAGTATACTTCCTGCCAGGAGTCCATTGTGGAATGGAAGCCTGTCCCTGGCTGTCCCGTGGCCTCTATCTCCACCCACTTTGAACTTGGCCCCAGATGCTGGAATTATTAGTTATGGCTGTGACCTTTAAAAAGTTCAAGAGACATCATTTCTGGGTAATCATTTTATTAATAATGCTAGCATATAATTAATAAAAGGAACCAGTGACACTCTTGAATGCCAAAGACCCATCACGAAACCCACTCAATGCTGATGTGGTCTTGGAAGAGTGGGTGTTCCTGAGGGGGGCAATCAACTCAGATTGGTGAACAAGTAATGAGAGAGAATGGATATTATAATGAGAGTTAGATCTATTCTAATGAGGGTCTGGGAACAGGTATACTTGCCAACCACTCCCAGCCTTGGGCAATTTAATCAAAGAGTTTATCCCCACCCAAACCTGAGTAGAACACAATGGGCCTCCTGTAACAGCAAGCACCTTAGCACACCCAGGATGGCTGCTAGCACAGGTTCTTTGATCTGCTTTTCTAGGAAAAACTGCTCAAAAAGGGGCTAATAATTCTACTTTTAGTTATATTCACTGGTTCAGGGGAAGGGTCAGCACCCTGAATGTAAGAGAAAGTACAAGCAGAGAAATTAGCGTAAAGACCAACAGACAGAGCTCTTAGCTGCCTGAACCAAAGCAATATTGCTATACACTTTACATACATCACTGGATTGAGGGAACCTTTACATCTGAGTGGTCAGGGGGCTCTGAACGTATGGCTATGCAGAGTCTTGACCAGAGAATCACAAGGTCCTTCTCATAAACGAGCCCCCAAAGCAAAATACCAATGCAGAGTATATATACACTTCTCAGAGCCAGAAGGCATCATAACCCTCCTGACTCTGTGCCTCATCAGCTTAGTACCAACAGGTGTGAAAGCCTACAAGCAAGCCTCCCCTAAGCAAATTTCCCTTAATGGGCTCCATGTGAGGCCTATTAATGGGCGGGGAAGATCTTCATATCCCATTAACATTACACCTCCCCACCTGGATGGGGTCGGAACAAGATTGAGGAGCAATGTCCTTCAGATGCTGGCTTGGTCTAACAAGGTTTCAGAAGGGGATAAATCCTGTGTCTCCCCCATATTAACAATTAGTTATTTAATAATCATTTTTCTCCTGGCTCTTGGGTAGGGGAGAGTCTAGGACTCAGTGGGGAAGATCTACGTTTGAATCCCTCCTCCTCTCTTAGCCTGAGTTTATTTCTCTGGAAAATAGTAGCTACTTAATAAATGATGGTTGATTGGTTTCAGTCCAATCTCCTCATTTTACAGAGGTAGAAAGGAAAGCTGAGATAGGAGAAGGGACTTGGGATTACAGAATGTCAGAGCTAGACAGGGCCTTATAAACCATCTGGTCCAACCCACTCATTTTACAGAGAAGAACACTGAGGCCCAAAGTGGGAAAGGAACTTAGGGGCCCCCCCAACTAAAATGTAAACCCCCTAAGGATGGAGACTCTCCTATTTATGTGGTTTCCGCAAAGGACTCCCCTAAACCAGGGGTGGGGAACCTGTGGCTTTGAGGCCACATGTGGCCCTCTAGGGCCTCAAGTGTGGGCGGCCCTTTGACTGAATCAGAACTTCACAGAACAAATCCCCTGTAGGTCCTCAAGTGTGGGCGGCCCTTTGACTGAATCTCAACTTCACAGAACAATCCCCTTAATAAAAGGATTTGTTCTGTAAAACTTGGACTCAGTCAAAAGGCCGAACCTGAGGACTGAAGGCCACATGTGGCCTCGAGGCCACAGGTTTCCCCACCCCTGCACCTAAACTCAGTGAAAGGAAAAACTTTGGATTGATCCAAAAGCTGAAAGGGAAAGTAGTGAGTTCCCTATCACCGCAGGTCTTTTGACCAGTTGTTGGGTATGGTGTAGACTGGATCTGAGGTCCAGGTTGATGAGCAGGAAGCCCTCTGAGGATCCTTCCAGCTCTGAGATTCTGTGGTTCCATTCCCTGAATTTCAGCAGCAGCGCCATCCATTGCAATCTGCTTTTACCTCTCAGGATCGATTGAGAGCTAGAAGGGACCTTAGAATTCCTAACACCTTATTTTACAGAGGAGGAAACCGAGGCCCATGGAAGTAAAGTTACTTGTACAAAGTCACACATCTTGTAAGTATCTGCGGGGAGCTTTCAATCCAAGTCTTCCTGACTTCAACGCCTGTGCCCTATGTGCTCTTGCATGGTTCACTCTTCATTTTTTTTTTCTTTTTCTAGTCAATTATAGGTGAGACACATCTCTCCACATGTCACCTTTGACTGCTTCCTCTCCCTCTAAAACTCCTTTAGGTTCCATAGGCAGGAACAGGGCAGGGGGTGGCGTAGATTGAGGTTGCTCATTCCAGTATGCGCTTGGACATTCCAGGAAGTACCGATGGGAGGGACCCATCCATCCTGATTTCCATTGTTTGTGGCTTCTGCCACCTTAATTGAATTGCTGACATTTTGGGCAAATTGGGCCCAGCCCCAGCAAATGCTATTATCTATCTTGCCTTGATATATATGTGCCTTGCCTTATGCTAATCATTATTTTCATCTTCTGTAACCTGCGGCTGCGACCTCAAGTGGCCAACTGGGGGCGCCATTGAGCTTCCACATCCTGGCTGGGGCTGATCTCTTCAACTCTTTAGTCTGGCAACTGGAGGATGGTGGGAAGAGCTCCAGGTTTGGGCAGGAATCCAGCTTTGACACCCATAGGATCCCAGATCTAGAGCTGGAAGGGGCCTCTGGGGCCCTCTAATCCAAACCCCTCATTTTATAGAGGGGTAAACTGAGGCCCAGGGAAGTGACTTGTCAAAGGTCCCACAGCTGGTAAGTGTCGGATTCAGACCTAGGTCTTCAAAACTCTCTCCACTACACCACGAGGTGTCCTGGCAGGGAGCTTAATGAGCACCTGGAACACTCTGTTGATTTTACAGATGAAGAAACCAAGCAAGAGAAGAGCAATTCACTGAAGGTCACCCAGGATTTAATGACTGTTCTCCTCTCCCTCACTCCTCACTGCCCAGTAGAATAGAAGCTCCTTGAGGGCAGGAACCATTCCTTTTTTGTCTTTTATGTTCCAGGGGTGGGGAACCACCCACCCACATGTGGCAGCCTTCTAGCCTTTTGACTGAGTCCAAGTTTTACAGAACAAATCCTTTTATTAAGGGCATTTGTTCTGTCAAACTTGGACTCAATCAAAGGGCTGCACTTGAGGACCTAGAGAGCCACATGTAGCTCTCTAGGTCCTTGGGTGCAGCCCTTTGATTGAGTCCAAGTTTGACAGAACAAATCCTTTTATTAAGGGGATTTGTTCTGTGAAGTTGGCATTCAGTCAAAGGGCCCCATGTGGCCTTGAGGCCGCAGGTTCCTTACCCCTGTGGCCTATACCAATAAAATCATAGGTTTGAAACATTTTTAATGGGCTGGGGATAAAAGATGTAAAAGAAAACCAACCCAACAACATATACACATAGAATTTAAATACACACACATACATATATGGATGTATTAAAGGAAGACCCCAGGCCCAAAAAGAAGGGACCTTAAATGAAATAGAGTCTGATCACAGATTATAAAAGCATTTATTATCTGAGAAGACCTCGCAAGGGAGCAGAGAGGAAGAGAGTCAAAAGAGCTGTTCAAAAGGGCAGTGGAAAAGGGTGAGATATGTATGGTTTCTAGCTTTCGAGTAGGGAGTAGGGGCTAAGGGAAAGATGTCTGTAGACACAATAAGCCAGGGAGTAGGACATTTAGAAAGTCCCAAATCTGTAACTGCTGCCCAAGTTTGGTTTTGATCTGGTCAAGCCTGGTCCAACCACTGTAGGCATCTCCAAATTGGGCTAGAGTTCACTCACAAAGGATCACTGGTACCTCAAGCATCTCTGAGCCCCAGAAGCCCTGATTAGTTGATTGCCCTGCTCCCCCTTGAAGAAGGGAGGTTCTAACATATAGTAGTCATTACGGAACCCATGTTCACAGTATATATATATATGTATATAAATGAAGTGATAGGGGAAGGGGCATTAACAACTAGGGGAAATGAGGGGATCAGTCAACAAGCAGGTATTAAGGTCTTACTGTGTGCCAGGCACTGGGCTTGGTGCTAGGGATGCAAAGACAAAAATACTACTCCCCGCAGGATAAATATTTCTTTCATCTAATTCTGCCCACAGGAGTAAGAGAGAGATGAGATCACAGAACCAGAGGAAGGCTGGAGGAATCAGAACTAAGAGCAATGGGGAGAAGTCACAGAGATGCGCATTTCAGTGTCCTGTATGGAAAAACTTTCTAAGGATCACAGCCACCCAGATGTGGAATGGGCTGCCTTAGGGAGGGAGCTCCCTGTCACTGAAGCAAGTCAAACAGAGGATGGATGATAACTTATTGGGGGATATTGGACAGGACATCCTGGCTTAGGTTCTGGTTGGACTAGGTATTCCAATTCTGAGTTTCTGTGATCATGTAATCCTACCCTATCACTGTACAGAGGAAGGAACTAGGATTTTGTGTCTTGGTTTCCTTATCTGTAAAATAATGCTTTCCAAGGGGCCGTAAGACAAATACTTTGTGATCTTCGAGTACTATAGAAATGTGAGTTATTATTTATGCACAGGAAAGTGACTTGCCCAAGGTCATGCAACTAGTAAAGTTACAGAAACATGGAGGGAGGGGAAGGGAATGAGCATTTATTAAGCACCTACAATGTGCCAGCTGTGGGCAGCTAGGTGGCGCTGCAGTGCAGAGAGTGCTGGGCCTGGAGTAAGGAAGGATCGTCTTCCTGAGTTCAAATCTGGCCTCAGACACTTACTAGCTGTGTGACCCTGGGCAAGTCACTTCACCCTGTTTGCCTCAGTTTCCTCATCTGTAAAATGAGCTGGAGAAGGAAATGGCAAACTGTTCCAGTGTTTTGCCAAGTAAACCCCAAAATGGGGTTGCAGAGAGTTGGACACGACTGAACAACAACATGTGCGAGGCATTGTGCTGAGCAGCCAACTCTCCAGATCTAGCTCCCTTTATCTCCACCATACCTCCTGCCCCTGCTTATCTCTGGAGGGCCTTTCCAAGTCTGTGAGTCTTGGTCCAGGATTGTGATTTTAGCCTGTTGCCATGTTCTGATACTGCAGGAACAAGACCATGCAGATGGAGAAGATCAAGGCACGGCTGAAGGCAGAGTTTGAAGCCCTAGAGTCGGAAGAGCGGCATCTGAAGGAGTACAAGCAAGAGATGGATCTCTTGCTACAGGAAAAGATGGCCCATGTGGAAGAACTGCGTCTGATCCATGCTGACATCAACGTGGTGTGTGGTGGGCAGGTAGCATAGGACAGACTAGCAGTGGGTTCAGGCATCAACCTGGGCTCTCCTTGGGATTAGTGGACTTCAGCATTGGTGCCCTTTCTCCCGGGGCCCAGGGGCTTTGCTTAGCTGGGGTTACTTGAGTAGAAAGTCCTGCAGGGATTTTAAGAATGGTAATGATGTAACCAGAGTTCATGTGAAACTACTGGGCATCTTTGAAAACATTTTTATTGATACCCTTTATGTTAATATCACTTTCATTTGGGGGGGGGGGTGAGGCAATCAGGATTAAGTGACTTGCCCAGGGTCACACAACTGATAAGTGTCAAGTGTCTGAGGTCAGATTTGAACTCAGGTCCTCCTGGCTCCAGGGACAGTGATCTGTCCACTGCAGCACCACCTAACTTCCCCTTACATTAACTTCTTTTCTAAATATATCCTTCTCCTACCTAGAGATCCATCCCTTGTTACAAAGAATAAAAAAAAGGAGGGGTAAAAAGCAGTTCAGCCAAACCAACCAGTTGCATGTCAGTTGTGTTTTACGTTCTATGTAGTATTCTCTACCCATAACCCCTCACCTTTTGCTCAGCTCTTCTCCAGGGTCAAACTTCTTGGCTATTAGAACTCTGTTGCATTCAGTTTGTTTTTTCATTTGTTCTTTCCGTTTATATCATTGCAGTCCTATATATTGTTTCTGTGGTTTGCTGACTTCTCTCTGCATCAGTTCATACAAGTCTTCCTATGCTTCTCCGCATTCTTCATATCCATCATTTCTTACAGTACAGTTGTAGTCTATATATTCTTTTGCCATGATTTGTTTAGCCATTCTCTAATTGAGGGGCGTCTATTTTATTTCCAGCTTTTTGCTACTACAGAGTGCTGCTATAAATATTTTGCTGTATAGGGGACCTTTCTTTTTTTCATTGGTCTCCTTGAGGTATATGTCTAGCAATAGACTCTCTGAGTCAAAAGGTATAGACATTGAAACCACTTTATTTGCATAATTCCAAATTCCTTTCCAGAATATTTGGATCAGCTAACAGCATCACCAGCAGTGCATTAGTGTGCCCATCTTTGCATGACCTCTCCAATATCAACTGTTCCTATCTTTTGCCATTTTTGCCAATTTACTAGGTGTGGGGTAGAACCTCAGAGTTCTTTTAATCTCTCTTTCTCTTATTATGAGAGATTTCTGAGGGTCTTCATCCCACAAGCTCAATCTGAGTCCCCAGCTAACTCAATCTTAGGATGGAATTAGATTCTGAAAACTTGGGTTCAAATCTTGGCTTTGCTATTTATTATCTAGATGACCTTGAACACATCACTTTCTACCTCTGAGATTTGGTTTCCTCATTGAAAAATGAGGAGGGTTGGTCTAGAAAACCTCAAAAGTCCCTTCCAGCTCCAAAAGCATATGAGCTTATGAAATTAAGGAATTGCTATTAGTTCAGAACTGACCATATTCACATTCTTCCCCTTGTGTCTTCATGTTGCTCATGTACCCCCATATCATTGTCACAGATTCTGCCTTGGCCTAGTTTGCGTTTGCCAAGCAACCTTCTCTTTTTTTGTGGTCACATTTCTTTTTGAGCTGTGGGCCTTAGGTATTGTCTCAGCATTTAGTTTGATGGGTGTGAAATCACCTTGGAGCAGTTAGCTGGAGGGATTCTGGGAGTGGAAGCCCAGGGTCTTGCTGGTCAGCTGCTCTCCTTTCCCCTGTCCCTATCGCCCTGGGCCAGATGGAGAACACCATCAAACAGTCAGAGAATGACCTCAACAAGTTGTTGGAGTCCACACGGCGGCTGCATGATGAGTATAAGCCCCTAAAGGAGCATGTGGATGCTCTCCGCATGACCTTGGGCCTACAGAGGCTTCCGGACCTATGTGAAGAGGAGGAGAAGCTGTCCCTGGAGTAAGTCCCCCTAGCCTAGGTTCTTCCCTCTCCATAGCCTAGCCCCCGACACAGAGCTTGGGAGGTGATACAGAAGTCTGAGCTTCCCGGAAGAGTAGGTCTTGGCTATGGCCTCATCAGGAAGGCCAGTCATACCTGGAACCCTTCCAGAGGGTGTATTCCTGGGGCATTAGGAGGTGGGGGGCACCACCACCATGCTGACCCATTCCTGGGGTCAGGACTAGGGGCAGTGGCAATGACCAAAGCCCTGGTTACTGCCCAACGTAGTGTTTAGGTTAAAGATTAAGTTGGTTTCTCTTGACCCTGGAAAATGGTTAGGGTTAGGGGCCCTAGCTTCTGAGTTTCAAGAAAGTTGTGCCCTTGGGTAGAAGGTAAAAAGTCAAGGTGGTTCTTCTTGACCATGGAACAACCCAGCCAACTTCTCTCCCTCCCTCCCCCCCCCCATCCCACCCTTTCCAAGTTACTTCGAGAAGCAGAAGGCTGAGTGGCAGACGGAACCTCAGGAGCCACCCATCCCAGAGTCCCTTGCTGCTGCTGCTGCAGCAGCCCAACAGCTACAAGTGGCTAGGAAACAAGACACCCGGCAGACAGCCACATTCAGACAACAGCCCCCACCCATGAAGGTGAGATGGGTGGGGGGTGGGCTTGGGAAAGTCCAGATGGCCTCAGGGCATGGATTCAGGTATGGACTTCATAGGATAATAGCATGTAGAGGTGGGAGGGCCTATGGAACAGTACATGTCAGAACTTAGCAGTACCCTAGAACTGAAAATGTCAGAGCTGGGAGTATCTTTAGAACAGAGAACGTCAGAGCTGGGAGGGGCCTTAGACCATGGAATGTCAGGGCTGGGAGGGGCCATTAGGATTTAGATGCTCTAAATCTAATCTCCTATTTTATAGATCAGGACACTGAGGCAGGAAACTAGGCTTCTTAGATTCAGACACATGGATGATTAGAGCTGGAAGGAGCCTGTGAAAGCATGGAGGCCCAGCTCCCTCATCTCTACATAATCCTGGGCCTGCAGAGGCCCCCACGCTGTCCCCTCTGGGCCCTTTATTCTGCCTCCCCAGGGAGTAAACCCTGACTGGGGGTTAGGTGGAACCCTGGGAAGTTTGAATGGTAGCTTTCCAGGGCACTTTTCTGGTTTGCCTAGAGAGATTAAGTGACCTGTCCAAGGTCATACAGGAAGTTAATGGCAGAGCCAGCCTGTTAGGGCTCCTTCAATTCAATTCAATGTGGTAAACATCTATTAAGTCCCTACTATGTGCCAGACACTATACTAGGCACTGGGGCTACAAAGAGAAAAATGCCCTAGTTCCTCCTAGCAAAGACATTCCATTCATTGTGCCCCAGGTTGAGGTTCCTCTAGAAATGAGCATTTACCCTTAGATATGCCAGCCAGGTCTCATCCCACTAGTGATTTGTCCCGAAGGACACTCAGGCATCCTGGCCTGAATTATAAGCAAAATCAGTCAATTACAGTCTACCCCAAATAGCTCTTTCCCTCCTCCCCCCCACATATACCACACACACACACACACACACACACTCTCACACTCACACTCACACACTCCGAGCCCCCCCCCCCCCACCACCACCACCACTGTAGCCCATCTAAGGGAGTTCCAAGGCAAAGCAAGGTTATAATGCCTCTCTGGTCCTCCATGGCTTCCTCGTGGAGTACTGCCATTGTTTCTAGGTACCAGCCTTCAGTGGGTTACTGCCTTTGTGTCCAGAGAGCAGCTTAGCTGATCAGTCCATTTTCTTTTCAAGACCATTGACATCTTCCGGTCCAAATTTTGATCCTGAGGCTGGCCCAGTAGATTAGGGCTTACCCATCCTTTTCCACCTTGGGACTCCCAAGTCCTATGCATTGGCTCAGGCAGAAGGGAGACAGAAGGCTCCGGGTACCCGCAAAGTGGAACAAGGCTGTTCACTTCCTTTGTTGGGTGTGTTCTCCCAGGCCTGCCTGTCATGTCACCAGCAAATCCACCGGAATGCCCCCATCTGCCCCCTGTGCAAAGCCAAGAGTCGCTCCAGGAACCCCAAGAAGCCAAAGAGGAAACAGGATGAATGAAAAGAAGATCAGCATCAAGGAGCTCCCCTGCTCAGAGAGCCCCTTCCCCTGGGCCAGAGGGATTGAAGTCCAGGCGTGAGCCTTCCTCCCCTTCTCCTTCCATTCTTCCCTTCTTCTCTTCTTCCCTCTGCCCTCCCTCATCTTGTATTTAGTGGGACGGAAGCACAACTCTTCTCTCATGTTCTTATTCCTTCCAGCCCTTGGGATTTGGGGTTAGGAAGACATAGGTTTCAGGTACTAAGGTCTGTGTGTCTGACAGCTCCTCAACCCCTGACTGCTGCCCCTCCCTTCCCCCTCCCAACTTCAGGATATCAGGTGGTGGCAGAAGGCGTCCAGGGGCCTGATGGGCTAACATCCCTGCCAATGGTGGATAATGGTGGGGTAAGTTGCTGGTTACTCACTGGGGCCCCATGTCCCAAATGGGGCTGGCACTCAAGAATTGTGGGATCAAGGAGGCCCATTGGTCCAGGTTGAGGTGGGGGAGGGGGATACCACTCATCAACATCGGCTACAGCAGAGGGACCTTTGAAGATCATCATTGCCGTTAGTCCCTTTAGAATTTGGAAATCTAACAGTAGATTTCCTCCCTCCCTCCCTCCCTCCATCAAGGGCATTGCTTCTCCAGCTTGGTAGGTAGCAGTCGCCTCCAGCAGACAGGTGCCAGGCATGTGCCACCATTTGGTTTCCTGAGCACTCAGAACAGCTGCCTTCTTTTCATTCGAACTCTAGTCCTGCCCATGCCTTCCAGTCTCCTTTGGGGGCCAGTCTTAAAGGTGCTGCTGTCTTTAAGGCTGTGGAAGCAGCTTGCATAACCCACCTATTTCACTTTCAGAACCAGTCCAGTTGGGTGGTCCTCCCTCTCATTTATTTCCCAGGGGCCTAGATGCTGACACAGAAGAATGTGGCTGGCCCATTCTTCCTTTCCCTCTCTTTTCCCCTAATGGGACCATTAAGTCCTATCCACTTACCCAGCCCCCTGAACCCTTATCATGAAACTAATGCAAAAACCCATTTTCCTGGGTACCTCCTTGACCACTGCTTATCTTGGCTGAGTGGCTATTTGCAGCTCTGCACTCCCTGGGAAGGGCCACTAACATTTGTCAGCCTGTTAGCTTTGAAGAACTAATTCCCTTACATTTGATCAATGGTGCTTTTCTGGGGGGCTGAGGGCATGGGAGCTGGTGGGTAGTTCATTCTGGATAAGGCCCTGTTCCATATTTCCATGGTCCCAGCCCTCATCTTCGTTTTGGAGCTGTGCTGTGGATGTGTTGTTATCGATGTGAGTCAGTTAACCCCTCTGTTAGGCCTCCAGCCACTCCCCTCATACACTTGGGTCAGTAGGACAGATGGAGATGGGGGGACCCTCCAGGATGGTCCATTTCCTCAAGGAAACCCCATCCCATTAGCCACATAGAGCCCTTCTGAACTCAAGGCCTCCTTCCCTGGGGACCATGGTCACAGCTTCTGAGCACACCTCTCCCCTGACTTACCATCCCCTCCTTTAAGTAGAAGAGAAAGCTCCGGGCTCCTCACTGCCATACAGGTCACTCTTGTGGAGACCTTTCCTGGTGTTAAGGGGGTAGGCCTTGGCCAAGTTTGAAAAAGCTTCAACCCCAGGTCCCTGGCAGGGGGCATTTTTTTCCTTCCTTGTTTACCAGTAGTTTTAGTGAGTTGCCCCCAGGGGCTATGTGTTCATAACCCAAAAGGCTTCTCAGCTTCTTGGACTTATGTGTGTTATACCACTTGTCTATACAAATCCTATTAAATAAACATCATTCCAGGTTCCTGTGACAATTCCTTTTCTTTCCCTTCTTCCTACTGGGCTTGCATTTGGGGAAGACTAGGCTGGATTTGAAGACACCAGGAAGCTGGGAGGGATGGTTAAAACACTGAATAACAGAAGATCCAAAAGGATCTTGAGAGACCCAACTGAATGAGATGGAATTTAAAAGGGATAAATGTAAAGTCCTAAACCTAGGTTCAAAAAATCAATTGTACAAGTAAAGAATGAGGGGAGGTGCTGGCTAGACAAGTTGATAGACTATCTGGGGGTTTAATGGCCCACAAGTTTCCTTCTGAGTCAACAGTGATGTGGCCACCAAAAAAAAGCTGACAAAATCTCATATTGCAATGAAAAGAAGCCTAACATCTAGAATGAGAGAACCGATTCTTCCCTAGTATCCTGTCCTAGTCAGACACCCAGCTGGGCAGTTGTGTTCAGTTCTGGGTAGCATGCTTTCAGGACATTGACAAAGCAGAGGGTATCCAAAGGAGGGCAGCTGGGAAGGTGGAAAGACTGGAGACCTTGCCTTAGAAGGATAAGTTGAAGGAACTGGGGGTGTTTAATTTGGAGAAGGTAAGACTTTGGGAGGGATATGACAGCTGCCTTCAAAGTATTTGGAGGGATGTGATGTAGAAGTCCCCAGAAGACAGAACTAGAGGCAGGAGGGGAATATTTCAGAGGCAGATTTCTATTTGATGTGAAGAAATACTTCCTAACATTAATTAGAGATATCTGAAGGGGGAATGGGCTATCTCCAGTGATGTTCCCATCATTGGAGGTGTTCAAGCAGATGCCTGCCATGGGTGTAAGTGTTGTTTCAACCAGAACCTGGGTGCTATGGGACCTTCAGCAAGTCAGTCTGGCTCTCTGGGATGATCTCTTTTCCTACCACTTAGGAACTCTGGGATGGTGATTCTTCAATGATACTGGGAAATTCCTCTTAATAACAAGGCAGGTGGGAGGCCCAGAAAGGTAACTGAGGGTCAGAGAAGGGTGCTAAGGAGGTAAGGTTTGCTTGGCATCTCTGAGAGGCCTAGAAAAGGCCTCCAACAAAGAGACATGGGGAAGATAGCAGTAGTCTTTGAGTTGAGAAAAGAAGGAACATCTTTAGATCTTAGACTTAATGGAGTTGGAAGGGCCCTTATTTTACAGAAGGGAAAACCAAAATGCTGAATCCTAGTAAGTTTTGAATCCTCTCTCCACGGTATCACCCTTTTTCCATTGTGGAGCCACCATGTCAGTCCCAGAGGTGCCTCTTTCCTCTTAGGTACTTTGCCTTTGATGGGGTACACCTCCCCCAGTTAAGTGGCAATGCCTTGGCCTGACGGTTCAAATGGTTAGGCTTCAGCTATAGGCAAGATTGGCAGAAAAACAGAGAGATTGCAGTACAGATCTTGCTTTCTTCCCAATAGCTCATTGGCTTATTGCATAAACAAGCCACATAAAAGAAAGCCACCTCCCCACAGCTTGGTGGTGCTACGGTGGACAGAGCTCTGGGTCTGGAGTTAGAAGACCTGAGTTCAAAATCTGGTTTCAGACATATTAGCTGCATGACCCTAAGCAAGTCACTGTTTGCCTCAGTTTCCTCATCTGTAAAATGAGCTGGAGAAGGAAATGGCAAACCACTCCAGTATCTCTGCCAAGAAAACCCCCAAAAGGGTCATAGAGAATCAGACATGACTGAAAATGACTAAACAACAACTCCCCACAGCAGGTGAATGGGATCCATCTTTTGAGGATGTCTGCATTGTGTGAGTGTGCTTGTGTATGTGACTATTTCTGTCTTATGTGTGTATAGCGGTGTTTATATATGTGGCTATGTAAAACTTCACATAATTGTCAGCAAGCATTTATTAAGCACTTACTGTGTGCTAAGGACACAGCTAGGTGGCACAGTGAGTAGAGACACTTGACACACTAGCTGTGTGACCTTGGGCAAGTCACTTAACCCCAATTGCCTGGCCCTCCCCGCTCCAAAAAAATTGGGGTGGGGCAGCTAGGTGGCGCACTAGCCCTGGAGTCAGGAGGACTAAGTTCAAATCCGGCCTTAGACACTTGACACAGTGAAAGCGGCTGTTATAATATGAGACATAGTATGAGATAGTAGACTCACCATTGGATTTGGAGTTAATGTACTTGTGTTCTTATCTGGCTTCTACCACTTCCTTTCTCTAGGCCTCAGTTTCTTCATCTGTAAAATTCAGATATGTCTTCAAGCTTGAAATCTTATTATTCATGCCAGGGCTATCCAAAATGCGGCCCACGGTGGCCACAGCGGCCTGCCTACAAGCATAGAAATTTACATAAATGCTTTAGTAGATGACGCTGAGCTACCGCAGAGCTCTCACTAAAATGGCAAATCAAAATATATTGTCTATTGTTTCAATAAAAACCTAAGGCTGGATGGCCCTCATTCATGCTATGGCCTTTGGTCCCCTCAGAAATGTCATTAGGCTTACCATCTTCTGTCCAAGACTAGACTAGGGCATACTCATCATAGGGGCCCCTCGTTTTCACAACATCCTGCCCCAAGTTACCTGGAAGGGCTTCATCTGCAAAGAATAGCTCATCCTGGCCTGCCCTGCTCTTGTGCCAAAGGGACTGGCCTCCACAGAATCAATGTTCCAGCTCTTCCTTGCCTAGGGAGTCGGGGCATTGTCTTGGGGCCAAGAGGTTGCTTTCAAGCCAGAGACCAGCAGGCCCTTCTTTCCTGGTTTTCTGGCCTAGAATATCCCATCAGGCTTGGAGTTTGGCATCTTTCACCTAAGGGGCAATACCTGAAGCCCTTAATGAGCTGGAGGAAGGCTTGGCTCCATGGCCCAGTGTTCTGAACAAACAAACAAAGCTGGCAGATTAAATGGGGGCACAGGATAGGGTAAAGTGGAGGGAGATGGGGTGGGAGAGGGAGTTCCTTAACTTCCTGGCTAGAAGGTAACCAGTTCAAAGAATGGGCATAGCTGCCTCTGGCACCAGGTTGCTACTCTTCAACTTGACCAGCATTGGCTTCATTCACCTAATTTGGAGTTAAAGGGGAAGGAGCTCCACTGTTCCTGCCTCCCTCCATCTACCATCCATTTCTCTAGAGTTCTGAGATTTATCAAGAGCATTCCTTACAGCCACCCCCAGGAGGTGGAGCTTGTTCTCACCCTTATGGAAACTGAGGAAATGGATTCAGAGAAGTTTCTTTTCTTTTATTTAAATTATTTATTTAGTATTTTATTTGCCCTCAATTACATGTAAAAACAATTTTTTAATATTCGTTTTTAAAATTTTGAGTTCCAAATTTTTTCCCTCACTCCCCACCCCTAATTGAGAAGGTAAGCAATTTAATATGTTATACATGTGTAGTCATGCAAAATATATTTCTATATTAGTCATATTGTAAAAGAAAACAGACCAAAACAAACCAAGAAAAAGAAAGAAAGCAAAAAAAAAGCATGCTTCAATCTCTATTCAGACTCCATCAGTCCTTTCTCTGGGGATGGATAGCATTTTTCACCATGAGCCCTTTGGGATTGTCTTGAATCACTGTATTGCTGAGAACAGCTAAGTAAGTCCTTCACAGGTGATCATCTTACAATATTGCTGCTACTGTGTACAGTGTTCTCCTGGTTTACTCATTTCACTTCGCATCTTTTCACACAGGTTTTTCTGAGAGCATCCTGCTCATCATTTCTTATAGCACAATAGAATTCCATCATAATCACATACCACAAATTGTTCAGCCATTCCCCAATTGATGGGCATCTCCTCAATTTCCAATTCTTTGCCACCAGAAATGAGCTGCTATAAATATTTTGGTACATATCTCTTTTGGAATACAGTCCTGGTAGTGTTATTGTCAAAGGATATGTGTGATTTTACTGGCCTAGTGCTAAATTACTTAATGGCTGAATTAGTTCACAACTCCACCATCAGTGTCTCAATTTTCCCACTTCCCCTCCAACATTTGTCACTTTCCTTTTCTGTCCTATTAGCCCATCTAACAGGTATGAGGTAGTACTTCAGAATTGTTTTAATTTGCATTTCTCCAATCAATAGTGATTCAGAGCATTTTTTCATATGACTATAGATAGCCTTGATTGCTTCATCTGAAAACTGTTCATATCTTTTGATCATTTGTCAATTGGTGAATGGCTCTTATTTTTTATAAATTTGACTCATTTCTCTGTATATTTGAGAAATGAGGCCTTTGTCAGAGAAACTTGCTTCAAATTTTTTTTTCAGTTACTATTGCTAACTGTATTCCCTCCTATTCTATTCCCCCCCCATTTATTCTATTCTCTGTCTCCTTTCACCCTGTCCCTCCTCAAAAGTGTTTTGCTTCTGACTACCGCCTCCCCCAATCCACCACCCCTTCTATCACCACCATCCCCTTCTCTTATCCCCTTCCCCTTCTATTTTCCTATAGGGTAAGATGTATGTCTGCATTTGGCTGAGTGTGTATGTTATTACCTCTGAGCCAGTTCTAACGAGAGCAAGGATCAAGTGTTCCCCACCACCTCCCCCATCTTCCAAATGAGGAAATAAGACTCACAGAAGGGAAGTGACTGCTTGTTGCCTGCCAGATCCTTTAGAACCCTGGCTTGTCCTCTGACCTGATACTCACTTCAGGATTTCCCAAGTGTCAAGACTTGACCTTAACCCACTAGAAGGCAGTGATGAACTTAGCTGAACCCAAAGCTCTCTGGGTGGAGAGTCAGCCAGTTTTTCATCCCTGAGGGCCTGAAAGTAGGGCTAAGCTAGGCCTCTGGATACTCCTGGGAGACCTGAGGCCTAGACAGGCAAAGAGGGAAAAGGAAAGAGGAGGAGAAAGAACCAAGGTGGACAGAAGAGGAGGAAAGAGGTGGGCAGGGCAGACATCCTGTCCCTCTGACCCTTAGGGCAGAAGAAAGATCGAGGGCCTTGGAATCTGAGGCCTTGGCTTTGAAACCTTGCTCCAACATGTTTGTTGTGTAGCCCTGACTGGTCACTTCTCTCTGAGCTGTTTCCTCATCAGTAAAATGGGGATCTAGGTAGGCAAACTTTGAACCATCACAGGTGTAGAGCTGGATGGAACATCAGAGGCTAGGTAACCCAGCCCCTCATTTTACAGAGGAGGAAACTGAAACCCAAAGTAGTTAAGTGCCATGCCCATAGTTTAGCAAATGGGAGAGGCAGGATTCAAACTCTGACTCCAAATCCAGTTCTCTTTCTACTGTACCAGGCTATTTCTTAAAGCCTTGTGTAAATCTGAGAAATTGTTATTAGCTAAAGAGTGATGACAAGGAGGATGGCTCCTCTGGGCTGCAGGTCTCCATTGGTGCAACACAAGTGACTTCACCAGCCTTGGCCATGTCCTTGAAAGTCACAGAGCATCAGGTTGGACTGAGCCCCAAAGTCCTGCTACTTCCTAGCTGTGTGGCCTTGGGCAAGTCATTTCTACCCTGTGGCCTCAGCTTCCCTGATTAAGCAATAGCCTCTGAGCCACCACTGGCCACCAGCCTTGGGAATTCTGGGTAAAGCCCAGGCTAACTCCACCAGAGGGAAGGGAGGGGAATGCCAGGCACTATGTTAAGTACTTTTACAAATATTGTCTCATTTGATCCTTACAAGAACCCTGGAAGATAGGTGCTGTTATCCCTGTTTTATGCTTGAGGAAACTGAGGCAAAAAGAGGTTAAGTGACTTGCCCAGGATCTTGGGGCTGGCGGGTCAGCCCCAGGTAACCTGCAGGTTGAGTGGCATTTCACAGAAGGCAGAGAGAGAGAGAGAGAGAGAGAGAGAGAGAGAGAGAGAGAGAGAGGAAGCACTGTGGAACTGTGCCTCCTCTATGTTCTGTGCTGGACCCCCATCTGGTCTCCTAGTGGTAGCACAGTCATTCACCCCATTAGCCCCTTGAGAACAGAAACTGTCCTTTGCCTCCTTTTGTATCCCCCATGCTTAACACATAGTAGGGGCTTAATAAAATAAATATCGACTGATTGATCCAGATGCCCAAATTGTACTGGGCTGCTTCCTCATTTCCCTACAGTTATGGTTAAGATATTCAACTCAAACAAAAGGGGCAGGGGACCAAAGGGGACAGGAATAACATCAACGAGGCTCTTGGTGGGGAAAGCTGCTGGCTGAGAACTGATGCCCTCTTGGGGGTTCGAGGTCATGTCTGTGGAGTGACTCCTATTGCAGATGAGTCACTGGCTCATTTTTTCCTACTCCCAATTAATAATCATTTATTTTCCCTCCTTCCTGCTCCCTCATTGGAAAAAAAGGAAAAACAAAACTCTTGATATGAATATGTAGAGTCAAGCAAAACACATTGACCGTGTCCAAAGATGTAGTCTCATTTTGCACCTTCCATTTATCACCTCTTTCATCACTGGTCCACAGGAATTGTGGTAGGCCATCGAATCCATCAAAGTTCTTAGGTCTTTCAGTTGTTTGTTTTTATAATGTCATTATTCTTGTATAAGTTGTTCTTCAGGTTCTGCTCACTTCATTCTGCATCAGTTCATACAAGTCTTCCAAGTTTTCTCTGAAACTGTCCCCTTCATCCTTTCTTATATTCACATACCATAATTTGTTCAGCCATTCTCCAATTGATGGGCACCCCCATAGGCCCTTCTAACCTCAACTTGCTATTGCCCCCCAGGTTTACCATCGCCCTCTGTGGTGGGGAACAAAGTAAGGGGGAGCAGGGCAGGGCCAGCTGGAGAGACATGGGATGAGATAGAAAGGTCTTTCATGTCCTTGTTTCTATGAACCTAAGAGCAGAGAATACTATGGTTTCCCAGTTGGAAGGGCAAAGAAGCATCCTTTGGCATTTAGTGCCAAATTAATTTTGTCATTCAAGGAAGTATAGCCTAGTAGATAGAGATCTCACCTTAGGAAGATGTGGGTTCAACCCCCCCGCCAAAAGTGCCAGTATATCAGCTGAATAATGCCA
Organism: Trichosurus vulpecula; assembly: GCF_011100635.1. Taxonomy (NCBI): domain Eukaryota; kingdom Metazoa; phylum Chordata; class Mammalia; order Diprotodontia; family Phalangeridae; genus Trichosurus; species Trichosurus vulpecula. The sequence continues at coordinate 6,866,796 of NW_023494377.1, forward strand.
GTGAGATGGGCAGGTTCCTACAGAGAAGGAAGGAGCCTGAGATGACATGAGGTTTCAGTGCTTGGGGAAAATAGTTTGAAACATTAGGTGCATGTAGGAGTCCATGACCTTGGTCTCCTTAGCTTGGTCCCAAACCAACTTTCAGATACTCAAGAAGAGCAGTCACCACCTTGAATGCGAGCTGCTAAGTGATGGATGCAGTCATGTACCAGGATGCTTTCCTGGCTGGGAATTTGGGGGGTTGGTGAATGTGCATGTTGCTATCCGTTCAATTCAGTGCATGGATATCAGAGTAAGGAGGCTTCCCCTGCTGCCTCCTCCCTGAGGCTGGTACAAACAAAGGTGGCTGTGCTGGGCTGCCCTGCTGGTCTGGACTAGCCTGGAGCACAGGTCCAGCCTAGCTGAGAGGGGAGAGGCTGCTCAGGGGAAGGTTAGCCACAAGGAGGCAGGTGGGGAGAGGGGGAGTTTGGGGCCATAGCACCTCATCAAGACTTGTTGACCAAGGTGAGGAGAACTGGGGGTCTGTGACAGCGTAGCAAGAACAGACACCAGTGAAACCACAGATCCAGGAAGTTTTCAACTACATGTATGTCCTATTCTGGTCACTAGGTATACACAAAATGGAGATGACAGACTTCTCTAAAAGAACATATATGGTTTGGGATGAGGTAGGGTGGGAAGAGGATGTAACGACAACCACACTGGCATACCCAGGATGGCTGCTACTGCAGGTTCTTTTATCTGCGTTACTAGGAGACAGCTGTTTCAGGGGTCAACAATCTTCTTTAATTAAACAGAAAAAATACAGAGAAGAGAAATAAAGACCAACGAACAGGGCTCTACTCCCTGAATCAAAGCAAAACTGCTATATATACTTTACATTCACCACTGGATCAAGAGAGCCTTTACCTCTGAGCAGTCAGGAAGTTCTGAACATACGGCCACTCAGAGTCTTGACCAGGGAATCACAAGATCCTTCTTGTAAGTGAGCCCCCAAAGCAAAAGCTCACCTTTCCAAATATATACTCTTTCAGCTAATAGGCTCAGCGCCTAATTAGAAATTAACAAAAGGTGTATAAGCCTTCCTACAAGCAAGCAAGCCTCCCTTAATGGACTCCACATGAGGCCTATGATGGGCAAGGAAGATCTTATTCCCCATTGACCTTACCCAGGGCAAGCCATGTGCTTAAATGAAATTGACACAAGGTCAGTGAGAAATGCAGAGGAGACCATAAGGCCTTAAATCTAGAGCTGGTAGGAATCTTGTAGGTAGATGTAATCCAACTCTTATTTTTGCAAACAAACCTAGGAGGCAGCTGGGTGGTGCTGCAGGGGATAGAATGTTGGGCCTGGAGTCAGGAAGGCCTGAGTTCAAATCCAGCCTCAGATACTTCCCAGCTATGTGACCCATGGCAAGTTACTTCACCCTGTTTGCCTCAATTTCCTCATCTGTCAAATGAGCTGGAGAAGGAAATGGCAAACCAGTCCGGTATCTCTGCCAAGAAAACCCCGAATGGGGTCATGAAGAGTTGGACACAGGTGAAAATGACTGAACAACAACAAAACAATTTTGGGGATTTTGAGGGACTTGCCCAAGGTGACAAAGATGGTAGAGCTGGGATTTGAACTCAGGTCTTCTGACTCCAAATCCAGGGTTCTTTATATTATTCTGAGAGAGAAATCCAGGCAAATTATCATGAGAAATCTGAGGAGAGAGAGGCCATTTTTGTCTGAGGCCAGATTTGAAATCAGGAAGATAAGTCTTCCTGACTCCAGGCCTCTATCCACTGCAGCAGCACCTAGCTGTCCCCTCTAGGGTCCAAATTCCCCCATATTGGAAGGCCTGGGTCTCAGACAACCTAGATTCAATTTCTTACTCTGCTGCTTTCTCGGTGTGTACCCCTGCCTAAATCACTTCCTTTCTCTCATATTTCTCCCTCTTCTCAGAGAACAGCATCACCCAGTGGCTGAAAGATTAAAGAAAGCCACGACCCAGCCAGTCAGGAGATCAGGATGGAGTCAGCAGTTTGGACAGCGCAGGTCTGAGGTGAATAGCAGTTCAGCACTTCCACAAAGTTGTCTTTCCTTTTCATGGGAACCTGATGAGTGTGATAGGTTATTGATTGTTTTTAGTTTGTACTCATTCATTGGGACCTTTGCATTTGGTGAGGTTTCTATTGCAAAGGAAACAATATGGGGAAAGAATTCTATGCTAGATCAGACCCTCACCTGGGAAGAAGTGACCACTCCCTCTGGGGGGTGGGGGAGGGCCAGGAAAACTGAGCACAGAGTATGTGATGCACCTAGATTTGGGAAAAACACATTTCAGAGGGTTTTGAGGAAGGAGAGAGTAGTGGGACCTCATGGACTAAAATACTACTTGGGGAGTCTACTCAAGGGTGATGGGGGACACTGGAGGTGACACTCAGGGAAGTAATTTCAAGGAGAAGCAAATGGAGGGAGATGTCTATATCCATGTGGATATCTATACCCATGGGAACTCAACCACCAGCATACATTTTCACATAAGTTTTTCATGTACAAGTAGGGGCAGGTAACAGATGATAAATGTAGGAATGTGGCCTGGTTCTGAATGAATGGTTCCAGGAGAGCTAAAGCACAGAATGAGCTGAAGCTGGTGAGGTAAGCTGAGAGGCTTCCTTTTTTGTTTTGTAATACAAGGAAAATTAGGAACCCCTGAGAAACCCCTAGCTACTGACAAGCACCCCCAGAAAAAATGGACTCAGATATCTTTGGCATTTAGCAAACCCCCTGGGACTCCATGACTCCACCAAGGAATCTCAATAGATAGGACCATCCCACTGAAGGATAACCTGGCAGACCCTTTCTAGCAGATATCCCTGGGGCTCCATGACTCCACCAAGGAATGTAAACGAGATTATCCCACTAGTACGATAACCTGACTGAATCTTTTGATCAGCCAGGACCTTTGTTCCTGTTCCCCCCCACTCTGTACCCCCATATCTTATATAAACTACCCTTTTGCTTCAACACATTGCCATTGATTTGTGGTGCTGTACCCCAATGGCCACCGGCTAATAAATTCTCCACTTAAAACTTATACTCTGTGGTGTGTCTCGCTCGCTTCTGGTACAACAGTTTATGTTTTTGTAAGCAATATTAGGGGAAAGAGAAGGATGAAAGAAGGAACAGAACCACTGGGAATATGACTAGGAAAACCTAGTTTTGCTTAATCAATATGTACTTTCTAAACTCCAATGATAAATGAAGCATTGTGCGATTAAAAACAAAAGTGCCTGCCCTCAGGAAGCTAACAGTCTACTGAGGGGAGCCAACAGTTACACAGTTCAGAAACCTGGGGCAAATTTGGGGTAGTGGGGGAAGGGGTGGGGCAGAGGAGGGTTGTCTAAGATATGGCACTTCCTATAGGTGATGGAGGCAGAAGTCATGGGGGAGGTTGACTAATAGGGACTCCAGGGGACAAGATAATAGGGTTAGGATGAGGCCAGGGGACTGAACTGATTGGGGAGGAGGGAAAGTGACCCAGAGCTCCATAGACAACAAGGGTCTGAATGAGATGAGAAGAACTTTACAGGAGTTTGCTGGATGACTGAGGTGAAAGGAGGCCCTCAAAGTGTTGGTGGAAATCCAGAAGTACAGAAGGTATAGGGGGAGGGGGAGTGGTGGTGGGGGTGGTGCTCTACAGGAGAGAGATAGGTTTTGGTAAGCACCAATATATGGACAATATTTGAGAAGATCTAGGATCTTATATTTGAGCTAGAGGAACCTCAGTGGCTATACAACCACCTCCTTCATTCTACAGATGAGGACCCTGAGGCCCAAAGAGGGCAAGTGACATACCTAAAGTCATAACACTAGTAGGTAGGAGTCAGGAAGACCTGAGTTCAAATCTAGCCTCCATCACTTACCAGCTTTCCCATGGTCACATGGGAAAGACGAATGGGAATGATGATGGCACTTACCTACGAAGATGGTTGTCAGGATCAGAGATAATGCTTATGAGGCACTTTGCAAACCTTATAGCACCATCTAAATGCCAGCTAGCAATTACTACCATTTCTTTTACAGAGACAAAGCTAAGCTGGAGGGGAGGTGACAGCCCAAAGGTCTCACAACTGGTACGTGGCGGAGCTGGGATTCCAGCTTCTGGGTCTCTGAGATCTCGTGATGTTTCTGCTATACCCAATGGAGAAAGGGTCCAGGGGGCACAGTGGGAATGCAGGCAGATGAGGCCTGGGGAGGGCCACAGCTGAGTTTAGGCATGTCAGGCTAAGGGCCAGAGAAGTGGCAGCTGCCAGTGTGGCCAGCACACATCTCCTTTGTCCCCTTTGCCACTGATCCCAGGATGGGAGTGGGTCCCCAGGGCTAGCTGTATGTGGCAGGGGGCAGTGACCACAGGACCCTCAGGGGTGGTGGACTCAGGCCATGGGGGGAGGCAGGAGAGGATTTGGCAGGCCCAGTACCTGCCACTGGGGTAGCTCTGGGCTGTTCCCAGCTCCTAGGAAGCTGCTGCAGCATTCACAGAGGGACAGCCCCCTCCCAACTCAAAAAATGATCCCCTTCCTGCTCCTCTCCCTTTCCTTCCTCCCCCATCCACAAGCCCACACGTGAGACAGGCATCAGGGTGCGGTTCTAGGAACACCGGGTCTGGACTCAGAAAAGGAGGATCCCAGGCCTCACTCGGCAGCTTTCTAGCTCCATGCCTTTGAAAAAACTATTCTCCTTCTGGGCCTTCTATTGGGGGTGGGGGTTGGGGTTGGGGGAGGCATACTGAGGTAGAGGATAGAAGGCTGGCTTAGGAATCTGTGGCTTAGACGGGCTTTGTGACAGTATGGGCCTATGGACAAGTCAGCTGTAATTATGAAAATCCAAGCTCCCATTGGCCTTTGCCTTTTTAATTAGCAACCCCACTGGGAGGAGCCTTGGGGCCATCTCCTAGTCTGAACTGGGAAATGAGCTTGAGTTTAATGGGATTCAGGTAAAGGAAATAGGTACTTGCAGCCAGTCATCTGGATGCCTAATTACCCTCAGTAGGAGCAGAGGGTAATGATTTCCATAACCAAATGAGCCATAATCACTATCCTCAGGGGCTCTGCAACTATTAAGAGGGGGTGCTACATGACAAAATCTGGGAACAGGAAGCATCGTACCCCCTTAACCCTGCCCCCCCCCATCTACAGCCTGGAGACAGCATGAGGCTTTTATTCATGACCAAACCAGGTATTAACAAGGCCTTGAATTTGAGAATGAATACATGACTAGAATTGGTTGGTAAATACAAGAGGCACAAATGACCAAGGGGCTCACAGATTTGAAAAATACATAAACATTGCCAAGATAGACAAACAAAAGCAAGATGATTTGGGAGAGAAGACCCTAGTGGCAGAGGAGATCAGGGAAGTTCTCATGTGGAAGATGGTGCCTGGCCTGAGTCGTGAAGGAAAGGAAGGATTCTAAGAAGGCCCATCAAGGAAAGAGGGCATATCAGGCAAGGGGACAGCCAGGGCAAAAGCACAGTGATGAGAGATGGAGTGTCATATGTGAAAACCAGCAAGAAGGCCAATTTGGCTGAATTGTTGAGTCCATGAAGTGGAGAAACGTATAATAAGGCTGAAAAAGGAGGCTGGAGTTGTTTGGATTTAATGCTAGAGGCCATCGGTATCCAGTGCAATTTATTGAGTAGTGGAGCAACATGAGCAGGCCTGCACTTTAGTAGCATCCATTTGGTGAGCTGTAGTGGAGAGAGACTTGGGGCAAGGAGACCAGTTGTTGAGGAAGGATCCAATTAGGTGGTGGCCATGTTTAATGTAGAGACTAAGAGAGGGATAAAAGGGATAAAAGAGAGGCAGAGGTAGAAGTAACAAGATTTGGCAACTGAGTCAATGTCTGGGGGGGACAGAAAGCAAAGCCGTGAACATGACACTGAGGCTGCAAACTGGATCCTGGAAGGAAGTGCCCTTGACAGAAATAGGGAAGTTTGGAAGAGGAATAGGTCTGCTCCAGGCCTTTTGGACTTCAATGCTGTGCTTCAGTTTGAGTGTGACGGGTGGGAGATAGTTCCTTTACCCAAATGAACTTATAAAGGCTCAGGGATTATAGATAGATTTTAGGATCTGTGTGAGTGCAAGGGTCAAATTACTCAACCTCCAGGAATTCAGAATCCAGGGTGGGGTGGGGAGCGTCTTTCCTGCCCCCTCCTCAGAACTAGAATGAAAACTCATCAAATAAGGGAAGGGTCACTGTGATCTGCATTGAATGAGGCCTGTGGAAAATATTATACTATTTTATATCATTTCTTATTTCAACCAGACCCAGAGCCTCCATTAATCAGTAACTGGATGAAGATCCAGGACCTGGGCTTCTTTGTTCTCTCTAAAGTTTGCTCAGGAAATACCCTTACCTCTGTCAACAAGGCCAGATTAGACTGACCTAAGGACATTACCCTAACCCCAAGAGAGATTACCTTGCTTAACATTCTACAAGTATATACTATGTTATGGAATGTAATGAGACACAGAGACGCTGGGCTGTAGTTTCAACTGACTTTTGTCAACATCCTTTACAACTCTATTCCATTAAGGAAAATCCTCTTCTTGTATCATGGTTAAACATACATGGGGGTCATGGAAAGTGAGGTAGTACAGGCTTGCTGGGTCTGCTAAAATAATGTATATAAGTTTTCTCATTGCTTTGTTCAGGCAGCCAGAGCCTATGCTCTGACTCCTTGTACGTACAAGTAAGCTAGCTCCGCTATGCTTTAAGGGAAAATAATAAACAACATGGATTTTTCTATCACCTAGCTCTGTTGTTTCCTTCAACCAAATTTTCAGGTTTAACAGGCCGAAGGAATTGGCCACCTCCCCTCCCCTCCCTCATTTCTTCTCCTAGACTTTTGGACGCCACCCTGGCAGTTGAGTTCCAGATAAAGAAAGCATAAATGGACCGGTTCTACCTGGTTTCCTAGTTCTCTCTCTAGTTTTTTGCACCTAGATTGTAAGCCCGCCTCCCAGCCAATGGCGAAGAGGGATAGAAGGGGGGAGAATCACTGAGATGTGACGCCTGCCTCATGGGGTCGTATCCAACAAATTCACTTTGTATTCACCTTGAAATGACTCTCCTATTGTTTAAATTTCCCGTCCCATACAAGTTACAGTCTAACCCTGGCACTTCTCCCAACATGTGGCATCTCCCCACCATGGAACATCCAACTTATCCCTGCAGCCTCCTTACCCTGGAACACCCACCCACCAGGCCAGCCCTTTTTACATTTGTGAGTTCTACCTAGGGCCTCCATTTTGTATAAGGGCCCAGGCAGACCAATCTTCATTCTCTTACCTGCTCTGCTCCCAACCTTCCAGAGTTCAACATCATGTGCAGTGGGTACTTTCATCTCCCTGCTCCCACCTTTATCAGCTCGCTTTTGTGTGGTGTCTTCCCCCATTAGAATGTAAGCTCCTTGAGGGCAGAGAATGACTTTTTTTGCTTCTATTTGTGTCCCTGGTGCTTAGCACAGTATCTGCAACATAGCAAGTTCATTGTTTCCTTCCTTAGTTCAATTCTCTTGAGCAACCAAGGACCAAGTCAAAACTCTAGTATGACAACAGACCACGGAAAGGGCTACGCAATGACCACTGGGCTGGGAGAGTGATGGATATGTCCATGTGGGAAATCTCATTCCTGTCAGTGGCAGGCTCCATGTGCTACTGTAGAGGGAGAAACAAATGTAGAGGGGGAGAAGAAACCCAGGGATGCAGGGATCCCAAACCAAAGTTCCCAGGAAGGGGCCTCCTGGAATGAATTTGCGGACCCAAGCATTCTTTAAGTCAAGGAGGCAAAGATTTATTACACTTTTTCAGCAGAGAAGAGAGTTCTTAGGGAACCTGCAACCATACACAGGTGCAGGGAGAATCTTTATAGAACTTAATAGGTGATAAGGCGGGGGGGGGGGGGGGGGGGGGGGGCCCCGGGAACGACGACATGTCAGATGTTGGGGGTGGGATTAGGGAGTGGTTTAGGGCATGTTCAAGGAGTGGTTAGTTCTTAAAGGAACATGCACATTTAGTATCTATTGCACAGGCATATTACCCAGAGTTCTCTAGGGAATAGCCCACAGTGGGGTTACTAGGGGTGTGGTCTTTACTGTGAAACGTCACTAAGTTCACTATGGTCGGGTTCTAAAGGGGAATAGTTTCTCATCTACTGTCTTGTTAGACAAAATACTATGTCTAGGATACATGTTAGAAAGATCAGTGAATAGTAAATATGGTTATGACTCAATGTATAGTCAGTTATCAGCATCCAGAAATCTGTCTATAGTTGCGCATAGCTTCTTAAGAAGGAAGAAGCAGAGATAAGTTGAGTCATGCTACCCTTTAACTAGAGAGAAACAGCCTGAGAGAGAATATGTTTTCAGAACTGTATATGTTTATGAGAACTGGACATTTTGGAATTGGGGTTGAGGCACAGGCACCCAAGCAGAGGCTGTAGGAATTTAGGGTCCAAGCACAAACACCTGATCACTACCACTTTTGACAGCATCTTTCATCCCAAAATTGCTGTTTCTAGAATAGCTTTGGAAAGAGGGATCCAGGTTTGCCTCTTGTGAAGCAGTAGGGAGAAGTATAGTCTTCTGACTGCAAGAGTGGGAAAAGAAGGAAAGAGGACAATGCCTGGCACACAGGAAGTGCTTAATCAGTGCTTGTTTCATTCCTTCATTCAACAACAGATGACAAAACCAGACACCTAAAAGTCCTTCTCTCATCAGATACCCTGGATCATAGCGCTAACCATCACTCTTGAGCCACTGGTAATAACACTATGACAGCTAGGTGGTGCAGAGGATAGAGCACTGGGCCTGAAGTCAGGAAGATCTGAGTTCCAATCTGGCTTCAGACACTCACTAGCTGTGTGACAACGGGCAATTTACTTCACCCTGTTTGCCTCGATTTCCTCATCTGGAAAATCAGCTGGAGAAGGAAATGGCAAACCACTCCAGTATCTTTGCCAAGAAAACCCAAATGGGGTCATGAAGAATTGGGCACAACTGAAATGACTGAACAACAATAATAACCCAATGATTCATGCATCACGAAAAATCGAGGACGGTCCCAATGCTTGGGGGTGGAATCCACCCTGGGATGAAACTAAGGGATAAAACAGGCAAGAGTCACACAGGATGGGGAGGCATGGGTAGGGGTAGGAGTGGGGATCTGTGTCTTCTAAGGGAATTCTTGAGTTGATGAGACAACATAACCATTTCGTATTTTCTGTAAGTGTCCTAGTACCTAACATTTTTTCCTACAGGTGAAAGTTTCTGGATTAAAAATAAACGAACAAACAAAATAAAACCTGAAGAGGGACCAGGAAGAGCATGAGGATGCCCCTGGAACTGCTGCACTGCAAAGCGCTGCAGGACCTGTTTCATAAACATGTGCATCTTTATCCTTCTCCATGGAAAAAAGGAAATGTTACAGAATAGACTGAAAGTGAGAAGTACAGAAGTGGCAATCCCATAGTGACCATGGAAAGCAAATATATCATTACATTCTATCATTTCTAAGCACACTGTTAACTGTTGAGAACTGTCCTACACTTTATGACAGGTGATGAGCAATGGTGCTTGTATTTTTCAATATTATTTGCTTATTGGCTCATTCACACCCTTATTTGTTTGGGACAGAGTGAAAAAAACAGCAGCCACCTTCAATAAGCCTGTATGTTATTCCCTGTTACTGGTCAGTTGGGTGGTGGTCAGAAATGACGAGAAGCCCAGATCTCTAAACTAATATCTAGGGGTACGCAGCTGAAAACCTTTCCATCTCACCACTTCAATTCCCTGCCTGCAATGCTCTTCAAAAGAAAGAAATAACTATAGTGCGGGGAGCACATGTGAGCACAGGCACGCAGAAGGGATGGGCAGGCTGTGCCACCTGACACTCTGAACCGGTCCCCTCCCTCATGGCCACATCATATGGCCCCTTGTGCACTGAGAGCTATTTTTAATAGCGTCCACAGTAACACAATATACACCCACATGTTAAAATGCAGGGAATGTGTTTTGGGACAGAAGGCATTCAGAGAAGCACAAGAATGCTTTCGTGAACTTATTCAGAGAGAAGTAAGCAGACAGAAGCAGGAAAACGATCTGCACAGTAACTACAGCAATGTGGAGAGACAGAACAGCAAATGTTGAGGAAGTACAATCAGGAAAATAACCTACAGGCTACAAAGTGAAGAATGGACAGGACAGACAAAATGAGGCTGGATCCAGCAAGGATCTTGACCAAGACCAGCCTGAGATAGTAAGAAAATGCCAGTCCCTCCCTTATTTACAGAGTTGGGGGATTATGGGTGGGGAGTACTGTGAATGCTGCCAGGCTCAGTGGATCTGTTGGTTACTGAGGGTGTTTTCTCTATATCTCTGTCTCAATCTCTCTCCCTCCATATCTGTCTCTATCTCCCCATTCCCTCTCTGATTCCTTATTCCTTTCTTATCTTCTGTTCCCAGGTATGGATCACTGACTATAAGGTGGGGGGCAAGGGGGGGGGGAGGAAAGAAGGTAAAGTCTAAACAACAAAAAGTATCAATGCAACCTTCAAACTTCTACCTAGAGTAAAAACCAGAAGACTCCTTCCTGCCCTGCTCTGCTCCCACATTACAACTCTTCTCCATCTCTGTGAAGCTGACACCAAGCCAGGCATTCTGAGTCAAGTTCTATTCTCTGGCCTTCCTGCTTCCCACTGATGGTGAAGATGTCACTGCAGAGGGGACTGACCAGGGAACTCTGATCATCTGATCCCAGTTAAGAGAGACTAATGAGTGGCTACACCCACAGCTTGAGAAGGACTGAGACCTCAGTGACCCCTAGCCTGTGTGACCTGCCTACCAACCAACCAGAAGGCTGTAAAGGTTGCAGAACTGGGAGTGGCCCTTCACCCTTAGTCAAGGAAGGGCAAGGAAGTCTTTAGACCTCAATGCTCTCTGAGCCAATGGCTGCCTAAAAGAAGACTTCAGGAGCACTGCCCACAGCTTGAGAAGGACTGAGACCTCAGTGACCCCTAGCCTGTGTGACCTGCCTACCAACCAACCAGAAGGCTGTAAAGGTTGCAGAACTGGGAGTGGCCCTTCACCCTTAGTCAAGGAAGGGCAAGGAAGTCTTTAGACCTCAATGCTCTCTGAGCCAATGGCTGCCTAAAAGAAGACTTCAGGAGCACTGCTGAGGTCCTGGGAAAGAAAGTCAGCCTGCTCTACAGAGGGCACATACCCTTAGGAGTCAGACAGCCATCTGTAGCAATCCAGAGAAGCAGCCTGGAGGAAGAAGCCCACTCTGGAAAGGGACTTGCTCTTTTCCCTTTGTCCTCCATCCCTCTCCTCACTTCTTTCTCCACCAAACCCCAGCAGCCTCCTCCCCCTCCCATCAAGCCTCTTACCTGGTCAATTCCTCTCAGAATCTCCATCTGAAGGCAAGGCCCAGGACAACCGTAGTCGCTCCGTCATTCCTGTCCAGGTTCTGCTTCTGTCTCGCTGCTTGTCTTTTTCCACCATGCCCCTTCCAAAGTGCCTCCACCCCATCCCCCACTGGTCAGCTTCCTCTTACCTTCTGTCCTTCTCCATTAGAAGGTAAATTCCTAGAGGGCAGGGAGTGTGTCCTGTCCCAGTCACAGCACAGTGCCTGGTACACAGGAAATGCTTAATCAATGCAGGGTGACTAGTAGCCTTCCTTGTGCCTCTTCCAGAGTGCAGAGAAAGGTGGAGGGGATTCCACCCCCCCAACCCCTTCCATGGGGCCGAACAAATCACCCAACAGGAGTCACTGCCCCAGCAGACAACAGGAGCAGCATATCAGGATGCAGAGCTGAACAAGTGAGGGCTACCAGGGAGGTGAGGGGTCAGTCCCCAGGGAGGCCAGCCGAGTGACCTTGCCTGCAGAGGGGCTGCACCCACAGGCAGCAGCAGGAGTACGGCAGGAGATGAGAAAGTCTGTGTAGACCCGGCAGTCCCGTGGCCCCACACATGCATTGCCTAGGTGGGCACCTCTGCTAGTGTAGGCCATGACACTCAGGTCCAAGGGGTTCATACAGCTAGGTGCTCCCCACAAACATACCCGAGAAGCTCCCCACCCCACACTTTCCCCCATCCCTTCTGTGTATCATGTGGCCCCAGTCAGAAGCAGTGTGGGGCTCTAAGATGTGGCTTTCTACACAACTGGGGCACGCTGCTGATCAATACTATACGACAGGCTTTTCCTTTGGGGAGGGGAGGCTTCAAATCAAGGCTTCCTGTAACCAAGTGACAACCTGGGCAATCAGTGTAGACATTTAAAGATAGAAAGCAGCCCCAGCCCTGGCAAGGCTCTTGACCATCTCCTCATGATGAAGCCTCCCGTATGTCCAAGAGGCCACTGGCCTATCCTGACAGTCACAAACGATGTCAAACAGGAGACTGCTAAAGACACATTCTTAATCTGCATTTATCACCAGTCTTATCTAGTGGTGTGTTTTCATTTCCCTCTCCTGGGACCAAATAGTGTCACTGATAAATGGGATACCATTCCCTGTCCTAACAGGGTGCTGATTCATCTCAAGTCACATCCATAAATTCCCCCACTGCCATTTGGGACCATTACAGCGAAGTTTCCAGCCTCCTCTTTCTTTCTGTCCCATGCTAATGGCTCTGGCTTTCAACTGAACTGGGGGACATTGGCCTGAAGCACACAAATTACGTCTCCTTTATAGGCCTATTTGTTTTTCTTTCCAACAGGAGCAGCTATGAGCAGCATCCACATCCTGTAAGCAAACCTATAGAAACCATACTTGTCAGAACCCCCAACCACAAAAGGAGCTGGGGTCTGCAGACAGAAACACAGGCTCAGGGGAATAGCTAGATGTTGTCTGCTGGGGCAGTGACTCCTGTTGGGTGATTTGTTCGGCCCCATGGAAAGGGTTGGGGGGGGTGGAATCCCCTCCACCTTCCTCTGCACTCTGGCAGCTATCCTGGGACCTGCCACCTCCTAGCTTTGGTTACAATTCTGACTGCTCTCTTCCATCATGGTCATAATTCTCACGTCACCAGGGTCAGTGGCTTAATAGAGAGATAAGTGGGGGGGGGGAGAGACAGGGAAGGGAGGTGGCAGAAGAAGGGGAGAAAGAGAGAGAGAGGGAGAGATAGAGAGATGGAGAGGGACAAGGGGGAGAAGCAAAGAGGGAGGGAGAGGGATAAAGGGGAGGATGAAAAATGGAGAGAAAGGAAGAGAGAGTGAAGGGAGGAAGAAGGGCAGAGGGACAGGAAAGGGAGAGGGAAAAGAAGGGGAGAAAGAAAGGGAGGGAGGGATAGGGAAAGGGAGGAGAAAGAAGGATGAGGGGGAGAGACAGGGAGAGGAAGGGGAGAGAGAAGGAAGAGGAGGAGGTTGAGACATGGAGGGAAGGAGGGGGAGAGGGGGGAAAGGGAGGAGAAACAGAGGAGGGAGAGAGGGAGATAGGGGGAGAGGGAGGTGAGGGGGGGGCGGGGGCAGGGCGAGGGTGAGACAATGAATGTCCAAGCCTGAAAATCCCAAGTTCAAGTCTGATGCCTGACACAATGCCTATATGACCAACAAAAACCACTGACTGATTGCTAAAAACAGAGAACAGGAGGCCTGAGAGAGGCAGCCCCCAGACACCCTGCTCCCAGACCATATTCC